>NC_056734.1:812538105-812838105 GCF_019279795.1 Protopterus annectens
TCTGTCCTCCTTGGAGGCTTTAGAGCTCCCCACTCTGACTACTCAGGTTCCTATGGCTCCAGCACCAACAGCCCACTTGCCTTCGGTTCATGACTCTGCTCTGATTTCCTCGGTTCCTTTGGAACTGACAGAGTCCCGAGATCGTGGCTCTCTTGTTGGGCCCGAGAGGTTTGAGTCCACTCCTGTGTTTTATTTGGAGTCATTCATTCCTCTTGGGACTCCAATGGCTGGGGGTCCTTCCTTGGCTTTGGCCTTGGAGGATGGTCTATCAGGGCAGGGTGTGACCCTGGTACCGAGTTTGTCTTTTTCGGTTCTGGATTCCCATCCCTCCTTATGAGGGTGGCCTGCTTTCCAGGCTATGGAGAGGGCATTGGCCACCACAGATTCTCAGGTGGCTCCTACTGTATTGGAGTTTCATCCCCTGACTCTTTCTTACTGGGAGCTTCCACCAACCTCCATGCCCAGACAGCGAGCTCCAAGGTTGCAAGACATTCCAACTGAGGACAACTCTTCTTCTGAGACCTCCTCAGATATTCCCACTGAGGAGCCTCCTCGGAAGAAAATGTGTAGAGGAAACACCTGCACTCCCCTGAAGAGTCCGTCACTGAGGACACTGATTTTGATGATGGAGAGGGTTCCCCCAGTCACCCCAGGAAGATGTCTCCTTTGGAGACATTCTTGAGATCCTTAAATAGGGGTACCTGGAAGCCCAAAGACCCTACCTGTGGGGAGTCTGTATACATGCAAGCCTTTAGTTCTTGCCCATCTATGTCCTGGGTGACTCCTGTCACTGATGATCTCATTAAACTGATCGCTGAGCGGGCTTGGAAATCTCCTGACTCCATAGAAATGATTCCCTGGAGACCGGATACGATCTTTTCTGCACCTGAGGACCACCAACATTGGGCTAAAGGGCTAGCAGTAGATGCCATTGTAGTAACGATGGCCACAAAAAGGAACAACCGAGGAAAGTTCCTCTGTTCATCCCCCTAACTGAGTGGCTAGGGCGTTGGATAGATTTGGAAAACAGGTCTATGCATCATCAACCTTCACCTTAAGGTCCTTGAATTTTTTGGCACATTTTGTTAGGCTCCAGAGGGATCTGATCAAGGAACTATCAGACACCCTAGCAGGAGCTGTCTCTGATAAGGTCCAAGAAAAACTGGCCTCCCAGTTAGCTACAATGAAGTCTATTTCCAACTTGTCCATGAGGCTCATTTCACATGCAGCTGAAGGGAAGACCAAGTCAGCTGGTTCAGGCATTGCTATCAGGCAACATGCCTAGATGTGCATGTGTGAGTTTGTGGAGCCATTCAAGTCTTCCTTTGTCAATGCTCCTTTTGATGGATCTTTGTTCGGCCCCAGAGTTAAAGAAACTGTAGCCAGGTGTGAGAAGGATGGGAAGACCCTATCTGCTGTGGGCATACATTGTTCTGCCCCCAACGATCCTATGCTAGGAATCAAAGGAGTGGGAAGATGTGGTTCAAAAAGTCCAAGGGCCTTTCCAAGACATGTGGTGAGGGCTCCCCTCGCGGCAGAGGGGGGAGCTTTATTTGAAGAAGCCGACCTTGAGGCAGAGGTGACCTGCAGAATCAGGGTTCCAGAGGCTCTTTCTCTGGCCAGCCCTACCAGCGCTCCTGAAAGGTGACCCAATTGGTTACCTCTGGAAGTGGTCTGTGGAAGATTTTTCTCTGCATGCAAAAGCCTGGCAACAGATAATCACAGATGTTTGGGTGCAGAGAATTATTACCAGAGGTTATTCTATACCCTTCACCCTTTATCCCAGACTAACAAGTCTCCCCGATGTTCCACCCAATCAGAGACACCAAGCAGAAATCCAAAAACTGCTACAAAAAAAGAGTCATCCAAGAAGTCCCACCGGACTAGATATGATCTGGATTTTACTCAAAGTTCTTTTTAGTACCAAAAAGGACAGGGGACTGGAGACCTATACTGGCTCTCAGAATTCTAAACAAATTTGGTCAACAGTCCAAATTCCAGATGGTCACAGTTCAATCTATATTTCTCCTTTTGGAGGAAAATGATTGGATGTGCTCTATGGACTTTCAAGACACATACTACCACATTAAAATGGACAAGCGCTGCAGAAGGTTTCTCAGCTTTTGGTTGGGAGCCAGTCATTTTCAATTAAGAGTGCTGCCTTTTGGTCTCACCACAGCCCCCAGGGTGTTCAAATGTATGGCATCAGTGATAGCTCACTTGAAACTGTACGGATTCTGGGTGTTTCCATATCTAGATGAGTGGCTCATCACCACTCCTATCAGGCATCTACTACTACTAGCAACAGAGTTCACTTTGCTTTTGTTCCTGAGCTTGGGAATCACAGTCAATCAAACAAAATCTCAACTAAGCCCATGGCAAGATTTAGGATTCATAGGAACTTGTGTGAATACCATTTCTTGTGTAGCCTCTCTTCCCCAACACATATTACAGAAGATAAAATCCCATGTACATCCCATTCTTTGCAAAAACAAAGTTCCAGTGTATCTGGTCCTTAGCGTTGGAGACCATGGCAGCAACCATCACTCTAGTTCCATTAGCAAGGTTCCACATGCGCCTACTACAATGGCCAGCCAATGAACTACCCCATATTAATCACCAGCCACTGCAAAAAAGACCTATCCCGATGGTTGGAATCCGAGGAAATCCTATTATGCTGTCCTTTTGTCCCCTCTCAACCCAAGGCCATAGTGACCATGGATGCCTCTCAGATGCTGGGGGGCACATTATCTGGGAAGAACAGTCCAAGGCACTTGGTCCCCGATAGATGCCAACCTGCATATCAGTGTCCTGGAGCTGAGGGCAGTGCTTCTATCTTTCAATCTGTCCTCCCCTCTCGGGACCATTGCAATCCAGTCAGACAACATGTCTGTTGTCTGGTACATCAACAAACAAGGAGGAACCAAGTCCTAACCCCTGAGTTGAGAGGCCCTGAGAGTGTGGCAATGGGCTATTTCCTTCAACTGCTTTCTGATAGCAATGCACATCCCGGGGGAGTTCAAACGTGATGGCAGACAAACTGAGCAGATGCATTCTATTGTCTCACGAGTGGTCTCTCAATTCTGAGATAGCGAGGAAGATTTTTCATCACTGGGGCCGGCCTTGCTGTGACTTTTTTGCATCACTCCAAAACAACAAGTGCAGCAGCTACGTTGCTTTGATCCCCTCTTGGGGGAGTTGCCGAGGGATGCTATTCTCCTAGATTGGCCCCCCGGGTCTCCTCTATGCTTTGCTCCCCTTCCTTCTAATCCTAATTTTTGACAAGAAATCAGCCAGGTTGAGAAGCAAAGTGATCCTCATTGCACCCTATTGGGCTCCACAAATTTGGTTCTCCTTCCTGTGGCCTCATCTAGTTCACCGTCCATTGATTCTAGACCCAGTTCCAGATTTGCTGTCTCACTCTCAGGGACTAGTGCACCCCAACCTTCAAAACCTCAAGCTGACAGCTTGGTTCCTCCAATTCTGCTAGTTGCCAGGCACAAAGATATAGTTACTCCAGTGTGGAAAATTCTGCTGGCTTCCCATAGACCATCCACCAGGAAACTCTGCCTTAGTAAGGAGAGGAGATTTTCAATCTGGGGGCATAATAATGATCTCAATCCTTTCTCCGCTCTGGTGGAGAAACTTCTAGAATTTCTAACCATTCTTTTTTGTCAAAGGGCCTCTGTTTCTACAGTTAAAGTCCAGTTAGCTGCTATTTCTAGTTTTCATAATGGTTACGGAGACCTTCCTCTAATTTCTTATAGACTATGTAAAGTGTTCCTCAAAGGAACTCTGCACTTGAGGCCTCCATTTAAAGACCACCCCCCACACACACTGCCATGGGATTTGACCATTGTTCTCCAGTCTCTGGAGCTTTCCCCTTTTGAGCCAGCAGCAACATGCAACCTAAAGTTTCTTTCATGGAAAACACTTTTCCTCATAGCTATAACTTCTGCAAGATGAGTTTCTGAGATGCAGACCTTATGCTCAAAATCCCCTTACTTAATTTTTCACAAGGATAGAGTTTCACTCAGAACCAGTCCATCCTTTCTTTCAAAGGTAATCTCAGAGTACAACATTAATCAAACCATAGACTTGCCTGTTTTCTTCCCCAGTTTTTTCAACAAATGTGAGGATTGTCTACATTTGCTGGATGTTCACATACAATTACATTTCTATCTCAACAGAACTAAAGAATTTTGAAAATCAGAACAGTTGTTTCCTTCCTTCTCTGGCCCAACTTTAGGGAAGTCTGTTTCCAAAGTTAACTTGTCAAAATGGCTAAGAGATTGTATTCCTTATATAGATAATAATAATAATTTCAAATTATCTGAGCCAGTGACAGCACATTCCACAAGGTCAATGGCCGCTTCAGCTGTTTTCCATTCCAAGGCTTCCATGAATGAAATATGCACAGCAGCAACGTGGGCTACTCCACATACCTTTATCACTCATAGTTCTATGGTTCTCAGGAATATCCTTCTATAGGACCACCTAGAATCTAAAGTAGCTGGGGACTCTGTCCCAGCAGTCAAGAATAGATGAAGATTGACATCATCATTAAATAAGTTATGTCTTACCATAATGTTCCCTTTGTGTTGTTGATCTTCATCTATTCTTTGCATCCCACCCTCCTTCCCCCTCCTGTGAATTCCTGGGGGAGTGAACTCTTGTCCGGGGTGCATTATTTGAGTTCAACTTGGACATGGCTTCTTCATATGGGCTCATGGTTCTTCTGGATTTCTATACATCTGCAAACTTGATCTGAGGTAAATGGGAGAGGGGGATTGTGGGTAGAGTATTAGCTTGAGATTTTTGCTGGCGCGAGCTGTATAAACGCTGGACCGGTTCCGAGGATCAGAACCAACATGCAACAGTCAAGACTAGATGAAGATTGACAACACAGATGGAACGCTATGGTAAGACATACTTCTTTTTTTTGTCAGCCTTGAACATTAAGTCTTGGACAAAATGTATTTCTTCATTGAAAGAAAAAAGTAATACCTAATTTCTTTCCTTAATCCTGATTTTTGTTCAGGCTATCATTGGATCAAAATGTTTGTGGGGAAAAACCCTCTAAAATGCACCTCAGAGCATCTATAACATGAAGGTTCTAGGGGTTTAGTGATATCCATACTCCTGGCTTAAATCAGTTATTTCAACCACAGTCATTGTAGTGCAGCTTGATCATTTAGGATGTGTTGAAACGATGCAGAAAAAAAAATCAAAGTTGAAGAGTAAGACTGAGTGTCTTTCCCTAGTTATGGTTATTCTTCAGGTCATCAATGAATGAGTACCTTATTTCCTAACCTCCTCCTCTGATACTGCAAAAACTGTTCTGAGTTTGCCAAAGTTCTCCACAGTTTGTCAAAATATTTCTAAGTTTTGCAAAGTTTTTCTGTGTTTGTAGAAGGTTCCTATGTTTATGCACATTGTATTTGGGAGCATTTCTCAGGGTTTGTGAACTTATTTCCAGGGATTCCTGATAACTGCAGGAGTTCTGCTGTTTGTTGTAAAGCATTTGTTACTGCACTTCAGCTCAAAACCAGTTTGCTTTACTTTACGAGGGTTTTATTTTACACTCTGGTGGGAGCAGTGGGCCGATTCGACCTATATGAGTTGGGAACTGCTGGTGGAAGGTTTATTGTGTGTTTATCTGATTGGTCTGAGGGGTTAACTGTGTAAAAGCCTTTCATCCTGCTGGTATAAAAGCCTTGCATTTGTGTGATGCGGAATAGAAGTTACCAATGCCTTGTATATAAGCAAACCTCTCCGGTTCAAAATACTCTATTGGAAACACTCTCCAATGACCCCATTGTTAATAGTTGCTCAAAGAGCTGTCAGTTTGTGCAAAGGGCAGCACCACTGCAGGTCATTTAATAGTATGCTACTAAACACTCTCACTTAGACCGTTAAGTGACTCTTCCCTACACTTCCTCATCTACTAAGGATCTAGTACAATGGATAGGCACTTCCCTGTCATCTCTGTTTCTGGCTTGGTGGATATGGGCTTCCTGAAGCAGAGTAGTAACTACCTCATGTTCACTGACAACCATTTCCTTTTAGGACAGACAAACACAGTGTGTGAAAGATGTAAATACACAGAGTCATTGGAGGCAGAGCTCTCACATCCATTCACAGAAAATGCAAACCAGGTTGTCAGTATTACACCCAAAACACTCACTGCTAGCACTAAGGAACAAACACATAGTTTCATAGTTAGGTACTAGGCTATCGGTCCTAGGGCCTATACAAGCCTAGCCAAAAAGGTACCCTGGCTTTTACCACCCAAGAAACTTATTTTCCTGTGCCCCTGTCGAGCAGATGCTAAATCTGTGATTCCAGTTTCCTGGAATATTCCATTTACTGTCCTATTTTGCAATATATTGTGATCTTAGAGTTGGTATATATAGGTTCAGGGAGGTATGGAGAGCTTCTTGTCAACACTGAGGATGCAGGCAAGCCATACCTCTCAACTGTCCAGATCACTGAGGACTGAAGCTACTAAATAAGGACACACATTTGAGTTTCAGACTTTGTATTTTTCAAAAATTGCTTGGTGACACAAAACCTGGTATTCCATCAACTTTCCATGTCCACAAGAGCAATATTAAGCATCTATTCATATCTGTGGGCCTTTGTACCCCATTATTTTATGTTAACTCAAGACTTCTTGAGCTGAGTAGGTGAGATGCATGAGGGGAGCTTGCACCCCAGTAAAAAGAAAGTTTGAAAGGGAAGAGTCATTTTTGATATTCGCTTCTGTCCCATATTTTTGGTCTTGTTATTTCAACATTTCCCAGCACTGGACAAGAGAACCTGTACGTCCATGTTGTTTGAGTGAATGTGCTCATAAAGATTATGGTTTACTGAAAAATGACATGATGAAATAAATAAATATTAATGTTTTTACCACCATTTTCATTCCATATGCATATGTTATTCTTGTTGTTTACTTTTAAGGTCGTCATAAATGCCACTCTTTATGTTTTGTACAGTGAACATGTTCAGATGTAGAATAACCTTATGGAGATATATTTTGTAAATATGTAACATAAGTTTGGACTAATCTGCGTGTCTTTTCTCCCACAGGTCTAATGAGACCCACATATGTGGAGGAACTCGCATGTAACCTAAACCTCCAAGACCTCCTAAAAGCATCTCTCTGTGGACCCGCACACATTCAAAAAAGTAACTCACACAGCACATAACTCTGAAAATCATAGTATTCCTGCTTCCAAGCCCATAAGGCAACATATCACACAGCCAAACATTCTAGTTATTGGGGATTCCATTGTAAGACATACTGATGTCCCCCTTACAAGGCTAAACAAGGAGAAGATCATAGTGAGCTGTCTGTCCGCAGCCAGGATCCGCCAGATCACGCATGCATTTAGGTCTTTAAACCATAAGTACCAGTATACATGGTCATTGTCCATGTGGGAGTAAACAACCAAAGATTTACCTCACTGGACTATATGAAGAGAGACATGATGGAGCTCTCTGAATATGTGTCCCAATCGGGTATGAATCTAGCCTTGAGTAGCATCCTGCCTTCACCAGTGATGATGCTACACTACCAGCAAAAAATGATTGACTTCAAGAATTGGCATAGTTTTTGGTGTCACAACAAGGGGATCCAATATCTATCACCCTGGAGAGACATGCTTGAAAAACTACAATGCTTTGCCAGAGATGGTTTGCACTTGTCACCACTTGGCTTCCAGATACTGGCAAAACCTTTATCCCCTACTGCCTTTTTTAGGCTGTGCCAAGTTGTTAAATCCTCCAGCATAACAAAAATCACTCACAACTACCTAAAGGTGCTGTTGCTCAATGCTAGGAGTGTAAGTGAAAAACTGCACTCCCTGGAAGCACTCCTAACTCTGGAGAACACAGATATATGTGCAGTCAGAAAAACATGGTTCAGAACCATGGCAAGCACCCTAGTTATCCAACTCAGCTCAGGGTAAAACAAAGGGAGGAGTTGTCTTAGTGTTTATAAAGGACAAGTACACTGTTAGACTAGTCCAACAATATGACTGTCTTGAGCTGCTCCATTCCCAACTAACAATAGACAACCCCCTATCATATCTTTGCTAGCTACACATCCCCTAACATCAGTCTGGAAAATCATACCTTCCACCTAAACTTACTGGAATCTTTTAACATTCAGCCTAACACCATACATATGGGTGACTTTAACTACCCCTTCATAAACTGGGGGACTTATACTACTCATAATTTACTTGCTCAGTGGTTTTCGGACTTCGTCAATGCAAATGACTTGGAGCAACTAGTTAGCTCTCCAACTAGAGGTACAAATATCCTAGACCTGGTACTCATGAACATGGGGGATGCTGCTCCTTCCCATGTATTAACTCCTTCCTGGTAAAATCTGACCACAAAATGATCTTCTTTAGTATTAAAACTAACCAGGAACTAACCTGGAACCCCCATCAAACTCCAAACCTGTTAAGACTTTGCCAAGGCCAGTTACCTCAAACTAACTGGCATCTTATTAAACTTCCAAGCCCCACTGAACCTGGATGACACGGACGCCTACTTCGAGCTGTACACAAAAGCACTGTACGTTGTCCGTTTCTGTTGCTTCGGTATTTTCAGCACTGTGGTGGAAAGTTACGGGTCAGGTTCAGGTAAGTGTGCGATTGTGTGGACGGGAGGGTTAGGGTGGGTTAGGTGGGTTAGGGTTAGGGCGCGGGTCAGGTAAGTGTGCGATTGTGTGGACATGAAGGTTAGGGCGGGGTAGGTGAGTTAGGGTTAGGGCGCGTGTGAGGTGACTGTGTGATAGTGACAGACCTTAGGGTTAGGGTTAGGGTTTGGGTTAAGGTAAGTGGATAGTTAGTGGTGTATGTATAATTTAGTGTAGGGTTAGGTGTAAGAGTTTAGGTGTATGTGTGTGGATTGCTGTTTGTTTGGTGTGCTTGTGTTGTGTGTATGTGTTTTGGAACAGCAAATTTTTTTCCCTAGGAAAGAATTTGCTGTACTGTATGTTCGATGTTTTAAATTTTCGATTAATAGGGTTCAATATTAGAACACTCGAAATTTTGAAAGTTCGGTGTTCTAATATAGACCCCAGTACCTGTCCGATTCAAATCTATGATTACTGGCAAAAATAAACCATCCTGGTGGACCCCTAGCATAAATAGGTCATTCAACAAAAGGAAAAAAATCCTCTCCATGGTTTGTGACTAAATGATAAAAAAACATGTGGACTCATCCCCTTCGATAAGTTGGATATCCTTGCAAATTATAATATTTATAGCACACATCTAAAAGTAGACCCAGTGGTGAGAGACCTAGGAACACATAGATAGTAACCTAAACTTTGACCACCAGGTGGCTACGGTAGTGAGGAAATCCTTCTCTATGGCTCAACTTTTAAGTAAAGGCATGGCATCAAGATCAAAGGAAGTCATAGTGCCATTGTACTCAGCCCTCATCAGGCCCATAATTGAGTACAGTGCTCCCTTCTGCATGTACCTAACCAGGCACTTACACCAACTGCAGCGGCTGCTGAGGTTTTTCACTAATGCATAAGACACTTGTCTTATGCAGACCAAGTATAGACCCTATCCCTTTAAAACTCATACGAGGTTTATGCATTCCATGGACCTGTGACTCATAACAGAACTTACTGGAGACAAATTTGTAACCCAAAGGCTACCTTACCTATGGAATAAACCTACCATCTTCGTGAAACAAAGTCCATCCCTCACTCTGTTCAAAAAGAATTTGGATAAAAGGATAGGGAACCGTAAATTCACTCCTGGGGTACTGCCCATATCGCTTATGGACAGAGGCAGTTTGTAAAATGACTCTAGGCTCCAACACTCAAAGACCCACTACCCTGATACTACTCCATCTCATATCTGGGGAACTAAAATATAATATTGTCATATCCTGGGTATTATTGGCTAGGCTTGTAAAGGCTCTTGTGCCATTAGTCTAGTAATTACCTATGAACCCATAACCCCATGGCTTTGGTCTCAGTTCCCCTGCTTAGGTTTTTACTCCACAGTTGTTACAGTGCAGCTTTGGCTAGTTAGAGCATATTGAAAGATGCAAGAAAAAGCCAAAGAGTAAGACAAAATATACGAAAAGGAATAAAAAAAGTATTGTGGATCATGTGTGGAGGCCAGGAGGGGGGGGGTAGTCCAGGGACTAGTAAGGGAGGATGGGATAATGGTTAAGGTGTTTACCTTACACACACAAGGTGCAGGGTTTGATTCTCACATAGGGTAATTGGCTAGGCTTAAATGGCTCAAAAGGGCAGTTAGCCTAGTACTAATCTATGAACCTATGTATACTAGGATGGAACATTAGGCAAATGAAGAGGGCACAATGGAGCCCTTTGTCTAGAGCACCATTTCACCTAGGGACAGTTCTGTCATTAGATGTCATAATAAAACAGGCTTCATATAGTGATTATATAGCAAACATTAAAAACCTCACAATATATAACAATTCACTATTAGACATACAGTTATGATCTTAATGAAACAGTTTTGGTAGCTGCCTGCACAATATGGAAATTATTGATGCTTAAATTCAAGTTTTATATTACAGTTTCAGGTTATCCTAAAATAGTAATAATTTAAGTTTCATAGGAGCTGTACATATCAATAAAATAAAGAAGAAATAAATAAAACTCATATAAGATCCAATATTCTGCACCTTTAATGTTATATGTTGTATTGTTGGTTCAGTGCTCAAACTTAAAGTAATTTTAAAGTAACCTTTTGCAGTTGTCATGTAAATGCTCAACAACTTAGCTGTTCTTTTATGAAAATATTTAAATAATTTCTTACAGTGTATAGGCTGTTGCAACACTTTGCAGGTATTTTGAAATACTCACACCTCACAGAAATAATATAAATCATTAAATTGTAGCAGGGTGCTTTAAAATAATACATCCTTCAGTCTTTGAGCTGAGGACCAAAAAAGAAGTCCTGTGGAAAAAAAACAAACAAACAAAAAAAAGTTATTTGTTTAAAACTGTAACAAATTATTTGCTGCAACCCACATGGTACTTCAGCACTGATCACAGTTGCAGCATTGGTATTCATTTCTAAATGCCTGTACTGTAGCAAAGCCTTAAATCAGCAACTGACTATGGTGCCCTCTACTACATTACGCATGGGACCACTACTTCCTTTGTCCCATCCTAGCAGTGCTTTTGACTGATATGGTATATAAAAACACTCTTTCATTTCCATTTGACTTGTGTTGATGCTCCCAGTCCTCATCCATCCCCGCCAAGCTGGAAGTCACTTGTATTCACAGATCCTTTGCATTTGTCTCCATTGTGTCTCAGAATGATTGAATCTGCACCTCCTATAAACATTGTTTTCCAGAATTTGTAAATATCAACAGCCCTCTGATGAAAAAAAAAATGCCATAGCTGAGAAGAAAAATCCATATCTCAGTTTATAGCTGATACAGTCTAATAGCATCCACATACTGCAATATCTGTTGAAAAATTGCATCTATATAATCATAGTCCTCATGCACAGTTTAACTGGTTACCATAATTCTCTTTTTTGACTGTTGTAACTGTCACAGTATCTATTCCTTTGCATATATGGATTAGATTTCACTAAAAGTATACTGCGTTTCCATACAGCCTTTCTGATGCAGACAATGGCGACATAAATGCCTTCCTGATTCCCAGTGACGAGTTTATAAAGTCCATTTATTGCACCATCTCATTTTTCACAAAATCCATTACATATAGTCCCATTTCTCTTTCACATACTCCAGACACTCTCACATTTGAACTTTGAGCCTTATGTTACATTGTGACGAACTTCTGCTGTACACATTCTACTTGCACCAAAATTATTATCTCTGTTTCATACTTCAGCTGTCTGATACTTTCCAGGCATCATGGCAAGCTACTGAAAGTGCAGAAAATCTAGTGTTATCAACTTCAAGCAATTCCCAGGGGGGATTTGTAAAGGTTACCACAAAGTATACACTATGTGTACATTTTGAGTAACTTTTCTGAATGAATAGACAGCAAAAACATTGTAGTAGGGCTGCTCCTGAATTCAGAAAAGTTACCTCAAGGAGTACGTTTTTGTGTTTCCTTTCAACAGTCCAAACTGTGCCACTGACCAAACTTTCCAACTAAAACTATGTGAACATTAGCCCCCTACAGTTAAAAGGCTGTTTACGAAACATGCTTAAAACAATAAATGCTTCATGTAAACTAACTCTCTCCACCTGCATCACTCCTAACTCCTTCCTCAACTGCATTACTCCTTTGACCCTCTGTTCTCATCTTCTGTTTCCCTTCCATATTTACTACTAAACTTAATTCATGTTTGCTTTTCTACTCTGTTAATAAAATGTGCATATTGTATCAAGTGTCTATAGAATTATATATCTTCTGTGATTACTCTGTAAATTTGTTCTGTTTTTTTTTTTTTTTTGTGAATTTCTTCACCCAGGCTATGTCTGCAAATGGTCTACTGTGATGAATGTACTACCCTAGTAAACAAAATAATAAAAAGAGCTGTCCTTATTTCTATACATTTCATGTAAAGTTTATAATTTTCTCTATTTCTGTATTCCCTCCCAAACACCTACCTTTTTTCATCTTAACTTACTTTATTCCTAATTTACCTTTGTTGTTATTTAAATAAGCCTTACTAAACACCGTCTATCACCTGCGATTATGGACAACTCTTAAGTTAATCCCATTTTCCTGTCTCATATTTTAAGACATTTAAAACCCTCTCTGCCACTTTTCATTACAATCCCTCTTCTTTTCTCTTATCCATCTTACTTCCTCCATCTCAGCCAGCCCTGTTTCCAATTTCCTGCCCTGTCTAACATTCGGAGGATCTTTCTTTTTTCCGTTTCTTTGTTATAGCTTTATGCGCTTATAACAATATAAGCACATCAGTCTATTGTAACCTCTAAGTATATCCTGCATCAACCCCAGAAAAAAATTTGGTTAATTTTGACCCATTTCTTTTGGAACACCTCATCCACTAAGTCTTGTAACTCCTTTTCAAATCTTTCTAATTTTTCACGTTCCCAAAAATATTTGCCCAGGCCCCTCTTTGCCACTTTCTCACCTCTAACATTTATCTTCTGTTCCTGGGAACTCTTTGTCAACCTAGTAGGAGTATAGAAATATCTGTACTGACACCTCCAAGCAAATATCTGAAATCTCCTAGATTTTAGCACATATTTAACAAATTTATGGAGGTGTTCCCACTCGTGCTCCATTATTCTCATCCCTACCTCCTTCTCCCATACCCTAATATTCTGTTCATAACCTGTTTTTTTGCGCAACTAATATTTTATATGCCCTTGACAGTATTGCCCTTTCCTAGTGCCCTTGCTTTCTTATCTCATGAATGAAATGTACTAATTCAAGAATTTGTTCAGGTTCCACTGTTATCCATTGTAAACTCATCAACTTCAGACTCACCCCTATACATATATATATATATATATATATATATATATATATATATATACACACACACACACACACATATGTATATTTGGATCTACTTTAGTAGACCGACATTTTACTTACTCGACTTTCACATTGCCGAGACGAAAGGACCAATAAACGCAGAAGACCGACATCCGATACACTGACTTTCCACTCCAGGTAAGTAACCACTTGGCCATCCTGTTGAACTTTGCCCCTTATCCTAGTGGTAGTGCGATCTCGGAGTTGGTATATTTAGTTATGGGGGTGTGGGGGGTGAAGCCCCCCACATAGGGAGGTGTGGGGGGCATGGGTGGGTTTACTTTTCTTTGGTTTTAGTTTTTTTTTTTTTTCAGGATGGCCAAGGGATTACTTACATGGTAAGTCGATGTTTCGGATGTCGGTCTTCTGGGCTTGTAGGTCCTTTCGTCTCGGGATGTGAAAGTCTGTTGGTGTTGTGAAGTGATCCATGTGTGTGTGTGTGTGTGTGTGTGTGTGTGTGTGTGTGTGTGTGTGTGTGTGTATATATATATATATATCTATATATATATATATATATATAGATATATATATATATCTATATATATATATATATATATATATATATATATATTTATATATGTGTATATGTATCCATTTTACCCTGTCTTCCAACTGAAATTCCTCATTCATTTCATCCCATGTTTTAATTTTTCTTCCTATTAGCAGTTGCCTTTGCTCCCTTCTCAGTATTCAAGCCACAGATTGTCTTTCCCTATCTTGCTGTGTTTCCCCTTTGGACCATACCTTTACCTTCCATTTCTTTATATTGCTCCCATCATATAGTTTGATTACTAATTTTTGCATCTCATTCAAGAAACTATTATTCAGGCTACCTCTGGGTAAGTGCAACCTTATTGCCATCATGTCCTTCCCCCTTCCTAAACCATTCTGCATCAACTTTCTGTATTCCGGCTCATTCTTTTGCCAAACACATCTAAATGATGTTGCCAACTGATATGCATAAGTATGTTTTAATATCTGGCACTCTCACTCTTTCTGCATTACCATTATCATCCAAGTTACTCTTGGCTTCCCATTGTCCCACAAAAATTGCAACATCACCTGCTTTAGATACCGCTCCCAAGTGAGCCACCAAAAACATGCCCCAGATTACTGAGGCAGTATATAGGACTGCAATATCTGGAGTCTCTGATCCAAGTCTAAAGCGATCAGCTGCCAATTCTTCTATAACTTTTTACACTTACCCCATACTTTTCATAAGTTACCATAAATGTGTCTTTCAGTGTTTTAGCCAAATCCCTAGATATTTAATAGTGTTACTTCCCCATAAGTATCCAAATTCCCCTTTCAGGCTACCATCAGACTCGAAATTCACTGTTATAGACTACATTGTATTCCTTTTCAACCTGTAATCAGATTTCTACCTAAATTCTTGCAATATTTCACAGAAAACCTGAATATCCTTCCTAGGATGCACCATAGTAATCAGTACATCATTTGCAAATATACTGACTATTGTTGAGTGCCCTCTATCTATATTTCCAGATATCAGAACCCGTCAGCAAAGTTGTATGTTGTTCTATGTATAATGCAGATACTAAGGGGGATAGGGGACACCCCTGCCTATTCCCCCTTCTTAACTCAAATTTTCCTGATAACCTCACTTTGCGTTTATTTTTCCCCTTGACAGCTTGGTATAACCTACTAATTACTACCACCAAACTGTCTGGAAATCTCCATCTTCCTAACAATTCACCAGATATTTCCTCTGTACCCTATCCAATGCCTTTTCTGCATCAAGAAAAAAGTACTGCCAGCTGTTGCTGAGTTGACAGTGCTTTCCGCATTACCAACATTGTTGTAACTATGTTATACACCACCCTCCTAACCCTTCCCTCAGAAACCTGCATTGATCACCAAGTTTAATTTTAGGCAGTATTGCTGTTAGTTTGTTTGCTATCACCACCACAAATAATTTATAGCTGTGGTTAAGTACAGATATGGGTCTGTAGGAGGAAGGCAGAGCCACCTCCTTTCCCTCTTCATATGTCATTGTAATAATCACCTTTTTGCATGATTCAGTAGGAAAGCCACCTCTTAAACCTTTACTAAATGACTCCCACCAAATTTTGATCACCTTATTCTTCACCACTGACCAAATTGCTGCTGATATCTATCTCATCTGCTCCTGCTTACTTACCCCTTACCATTTGGTTCCCTACCTCTTCCACCTCTTTTTGATACTTCCTCATCTAATGTTTGCTTTTCTTCTTCTAATATTGTTGATAGAGCAACCTTATTCTAACAACCTTCCTCCTGATCGTCTCCTGTGTCTTGACTGTCCTCCTCTGCATACAGTCTTTCATAATTGTGTCTAAATTATTCAGTATGCCTCAGAAAGTTCTCCCCTCCTCATGGCACTGCCTCTCTAATATTATGTATTCTTCTCTATTTCTTGCTGCCTTAATTTCACTTCTGTTACTTGGAGGGAGTTAGAATTTGCACAAAAGTATGTGTGTTCCATATTAGCTGTCTTAAAGTGCAATTTCTTGTCTGACACTCAGTGTTACTCTCTTTTCTGATTTCTGGCAGTTGGTGCAGAGGTGAGATTGCAAGCTTTATTCCTGTTGTAGACGGTTTGATTCCCTCAGCCCTCATTTGCTTACTGTGTGACCTTGAGCAAGTCACTTAACCAAACATTGCTCCCTGGTTGTCTCTGAAAAGGGACGGTGTGCCAGGTGGTCCTACTTGGTTAACAAGTAGGTATTATTACTGTTAGAAGTTTCATTTCCCTTTCCCTATCTATATTTCTTCTATCCCCTTTCTTACCATTAGGCTGCAACTCTTCCACTTCCTTCAGCAAATCCTGCCTTTTCTGCTTATATTCTATCGCCCTCTATTTAGTATGAGGTTCTGTGTCCTCTCTGATTTTCTGCTTACATTTATCCCACCTCACCCTATTCCATGTTTGTTCCTTAAAGTAAGACTATCCATATCATTTTCTCCATCCACTCTCTCTCTATTCCACTTTCCAACAAATACTCTGGAAACCTCCAGTGTCTTTGGAGCTCTCCCTTTGTTTAAGATTTTCACCTCAACCTTTGAGTGTATGATCCAAGAGTAAAATTGGCAAACCATATATTCTCCCTACTGTGCTGATATTTTTTTAAATTTATCTATACCTATCAACTCTGGACTAACGTCAATATCTTGAACAATTGTGGGTAAAATCTTGCTTATAACCACTGTATTACATCTACACTTTCCAAAGTTTGCACATAGCTTGCTAAAAACTTCCCTTCCTTTCATATTTACTGGGCTCTTGGTTTCCCTATCACATACACCTTGTAGTAATATTCCAGTCACTAGTTACTATACAAATCCCCTCCTGAGCTAACAATTTCTTAGCCAAGATAGCCCTAATCAACATCAGTGATGCCCTTGGTAGTGTATAAACCCCTACTGTTGTTATTTTTTTCCTCCTGCAGCCATCCTTTAATTCCAGCCACACATCTTTTCCCACCTACTGTCATATTCTCCACCCTCACCTGCACTGCACCTTTTTATCTATGCCACTCCCAAGTTGCCTCCATTAATACCTTATATCCTGCCCCTATTTAATATCTGATGCTCCCTTCATCCCAAAAGTGTCTTCACTAATGCTACTAAATCAGTTCCTGCTCTTCTAATATGTATAAAGGCTATCTCTCTGTTTACTGTGTCCTTTAATCCATTGATATTCCAACTAGCTATCCACAGTCCCAACATTCCAGCATCATTCCTCATGTTAACGTCTCATTCTTTTATCCCATCTTGCTGAACTCCTGTCTGAATACTCTCCTTTTCCTTCCACACTCTTCCCCTTACTCTTAGCAGCTCCTCTCTACCAAATGTCTCTTGTCCCCACATCTTACTACTATGCACTCCCAGTTTTTCCCCTCCTACAAATCCTAATAAACCATATTCACTGTTGATTTATGTATTATTGATCCTATTAACTTATATGTATCCACTCAAATGGGAATTCTCCTAACCTAAAAAAAAATTATAAATATAACTCAGTTATTTTACATCTCCTTTTATGCTAAGTATTTTTATCTCAGTTTTATCCTTATTTGTACATACTTGTTGCTATTAAGCTATGTAAAGTTTTACTCTATGTCTAGTTGATTATCTTTCACCTAACTGCATCATTTAGTGCACTATTTGTAATCTCCCTATTTCTGCTAAGTATTCTTTGAAATACTTATTAATTTGATTTCTCTGTGTGGAGCTTTTCATCCAGGGCCTCTGCTGAAAATGGACATGTTGTTCAGTCGGACTTTCCAGGTCATTAAATGTAAAATAAATAATAAATAAATATTCCCTGCAGACTATATACAACCTTCCCCTACCAAAACACTCAAACTATATATAACCTGGTAAAATAAACATCCAGGTATGAAGATCTTTTGTCTCTTATGCCACTCCTGCTATACCCTCCACTAACCATAACTATGTTTGATGCCACTTGTCCAGAGGTGTGTCTCTTCCCGAGCCCACTAGATTTCATCATTCAACACCACCTGCCTTTCCTTGCATTGCAATTTCAACACCTTTCACTGTTTCTCTTTTACTCTTTTCTCCTTCTTCTATTCTGATATCATACTTGCACTGTCTTTTATATTTACTATATTATTACAACTCTTAGCTTCACTCTTAATGCCTGTTTCAGCCCCCCTCTATCACTAAAGACCCCCCCTCCATTTTTTCATGCTCATGCAGAAGTCTGTAATAATCAAATAAGAGAACATCTGTAAAAGTGTTATACACCTGCATTTTTAGCATACACATTAGCATTTTTCTAGTGATCCTTTGCCACTGTCCTCTTACCTTTGATAGAAAAATTTTTTTTACTGTTATGCACCTTTACAATAAACATTTTTTACTATTATTTCTCACTTTTTATGTAATTATATACACAACCATGCCCAGTCATTATTTGTATGCTGACCAGTGAGTAAGAAGAAAAGAAGAGCAACAGCATCATGTCACTGAATTGTCTTAGTTTAACAGTTTAAAGTCATCCTAGTCTGGCTTTCAATATTTGTAGTAAAATCATCCATTTTTAATATTACCCTCCCCTGCTTGCCTTTCCTCTGTGTATATACGGATTCACTTCAGAAGCTCGAAATACTGAAATCTCAAATTTCAGTATCTCAAGCCCAAGAAGTGGAATCCACAAAACAACGAAAAATAAAAACCACAAAATTCAAAACCTCGAATACTGGAAGTTTTGAATTTCACGGTTTTACTACACACACACACACACACACACACACCAACCATCACACAAACACACACAATCACTCTACTACATGCACCCCCCACACCCCTCCTACTTAAATATTCTCACTCCGAGGTCACACTACATACAAACACACATAAAACACCACCACCCAAGCTACTTTCTCTTCGCACATACACACATCACAGCAACAAAACACACTGACACACACCACAGCCCCTACCCAAACCCCTTAACACACACACACACACACACACACACACACACACACACACACACACACACACACACACACACTTACCTGAATACATAACCATAGCGGAACTTTAGAAGCGCGAAATTCAAAACCTCCGGTATTCGAGGTTTTGAATTTCGCTCTTCTAAACTTTCGCTATTATGTGGATTCAGCTTCTTGGGTCGAAATACTGAAATTCGAGATTTCAGTGTTTCCAGCTTCTGAACGGAACCCGTATATACTCAAAAGCATCTGTTATAGTCTGCTCAGATGTTATTTTAATCCTTCATCCTTCCAATCTCTTGCATTCAAGTACTTACTGCATCAGTTCTGTCCATTCTTTCACTACAACTTTACACCAGTTCCTTCATTTTTCAAACTTGTGCAGCAGTCCCCATGTAGAACCTTTCCGCATGTCAGCCATCAATCCACATTTTCTAAGTCTCTAAAAAACCAAGAATAACTTGGGCTTCCTTTATTCATTACTTTCAGCTGCTTTTATATTTAACATCATTTAAGTGTACCAGAACACCAAATATAGATATGAACTTACTTGCAGCTGTCTTTTGCGTACTTGTTTGCTGAATTTCCTGTTTGCACTTAATTTTAAATCGTTTTTTTCTTAAAACTTGCATATTTTCTGTCCTTGACCTAGCACTCTTGTGTGGGGTCATTTACTGCACTGTTATAACTTGATATTACTTGTGAACCTCTGCTATCTCTGTAAAAAACAAAAACAAAAAAAAATCTTGCTTTTTTCCCACTTTTCTGAGAGTTAAAAAAGTTCAGTTACAGGCTTGCTGTTCCTGAACTGTTTGAAAGTTTCTGTGAGGCCATTTTTGCTTGGGCTGAAGGAGGGTCTCTGTGTTCATCAGTGGCAGTGACTAACATTGAGCAGCTTCCCTGCCCCCCCTAGAGGTGGTTACTGACTTGAAACTGTAGTTTTATTGGCCACTAGGGGTCATTTCCATAACTCCTTCATCTTCCTCTCTTAAAACCTAGTTGCCTCGTGGTTTGAGCGTCTTTTCAGGCTTGTTGGCTGTTGGTGAAGCACCCTCCAAGAGGAAAAAACGCTGAGAGAAGAAGGGAGCCACTTTTGAGATTTTAAGTATTTTTTCTCTGTTTATTTGCTAAGTTTTTCTGCATAGCTGCCTAGCTTGAGCATTTTCTGGCTTGTTAAACTTGATTTCTGTATTAGTAGCTGTATTTAGAGCACAACCAAAAGCTGTTTGCTGAATTTCCTGTTTGCACTTAATTTTAAATCGTTTTTTCTTAAAACTTGCATATTTTCTGTCCTTGACCTAGCACTCTTGTGTGGGGTCATTTACTGCACTGTTATAACTTGATATTACTTGTGAACCTCTGCTATCTCTGTAAAAACAAAACAAAACAAAAAATCTTGCTTTTTCCCACTTTTCTGAGAGTTAAAAGTTCAGTTACAGGCTTGCTGTTCCTGAACTGTTTGAAAGTTTCTGTGAGGCCATTTTTGCTTGGGCTGAAGGAGGGTCTCTGTGTTCATCAGTGGCAGTGACTAACATTGAGCAGCTTCCCTGCCCCGTAGAGGTGGTTACTGACTTGAAACTGTAGTTTTATTGGCCACTAGGGGTCATTTCCATAACTCCTTCATCTTCCTCTCTTAAAACCTAGTTGCCTCGTGGTTTGAGCGTCTTTTCAGGCTTGTTGGCTGTTGGTGAAGCACCCTCCAAGAGGAAAAACGCTGAGAGAAGAAGGGAGCCACTTTTGAGATTTTAAGTATTTTTTCTCTGTTTATTTGCTAAGTTTTTCTGCATAGCTGCTTAGCTTGAGCATTTTCTGGCTTGTTAAACTTGATTTCTGTATTAGTAGCTGTATTTAGAGCACAACCAAAAGCTGTTTGCTGAATTTCCTGTTTGCACTTAATTTTAAATCGTTTTTTCTTAAAACTTGCATATTTTCTCTCCTTGACCTAGCACTCTTGTGTGGGGTCATTTACTGCACTGTTATAACTTGATATTACTTGTGAACCTCTGCTATCTCTGTAAAAAACAAAACAAAAAAAAATCTTGCTTTTTCCCACTTTTCTGAGAGTTAAAAAGTTCAGTTACAGGCTTGCTGTACCTGAACTGATTGAAAGTATCTGAGAGGCCATTTTGGTTGGGCAGAAGGAGGGTCTCTGTGTTCATCAGTGGCAGTGACTAACATTGAGCAGCTTCCCTGCCCCCGTAGAGGTGGTTACTGACTTGAAACTGTAGTTTTATTGGCCACTAGGGGTCATTTCCATAACTCCTTCATTTGTCCTCAGAGGAGTGGTTTAAGGCAGTAACTTGTAGTTTATTGGCCATTTTGGGTCATTTCCTGTCTCTTCCAGCCCCTGCTATAAAGACGCTTTAGCGCGTATTAGCGTGATTTAGCGGAGTTGCCACTGTTGCACACTAGGGCAGCTCCGGTTAAGCAGGTTTAAACTATTCAGGCTACCTAAAGTCCACTCTTCAAATTTTCCCTTAAAACTACCTTCCTCGAACTATACTACTGATCTAATCAGCATATCCTATAATTAAAAAGATCATCTCTACTTGACTCCAAGTAGACTATTCTCTATCTGTTAAACGTAGCACTTGCTCCTACAGTACTTATTACCTTGATACGGCACTCTTGTCATAGATAGTACCCCAAAAAGGCAACTCCCCATTTCTCGGTCACCCACGTCCCCCGGAATCTTTTTTAAAGTTTTTTTTGTTTATTCCTTCTAGCATGTCGAGGGATCAGTTGCTAGTGTCCTCTCCTGCTCAGCTGGTGAACCTGGGAATATTGAGGCAATGTTACAATTGCCTCATGTACACAGACAACCCTCTCCTCCTCCCACAAAACACAAATACATGCGAGAGATGCAACTATACGGCCAAACTGGAGGCTGAGCTCTCAACATAGGACTGGCAAGACCAGTCAGGAGGAGAAGGTTACCACACACACTATAGACCCAGTCTCACATAGTACCATTACAACCTCAAATCATACACATAAACACACAAAGACATACTCGGAGGCTCTGATCAAAAATCTACCAAAACAGCAGAGGCCACCAAAGCAGACACCCAAACAACCACCACCTCAGAACACAACACCTGCAACACATAGACCTCACAGTCAGAGTGTCAAACAGTCACAGCCCTTAAGGCCAAACACAATGCCAGACACACTAGTCATTGGTGACTCCATAGTCAGACACACTGATGTCCCGCTCACCAGACTGAGTAAGGAGAAGGTCACAGTAAGCTGCCTGTCGGGCGCTAGAATCCGCCACATAACGCAAGCACTCAGGTCTCTCAACAGCAGGTACAAATATGACTCAGTCATTGTCCACGCTGGTGTAAACGACCTGAGACGCACTCCTTGGACTACATGAAAAGAGACATTGAGGAGCTCTCTGATTATGTAGCCCAGGCAGGTATGACCCTGACCTTGAGCAGTATCCTACCTTCACCAAGAATGATGCCACAATACAGAGATAAGATGATCAGCTTTAACAATTGGCTTAAACACTGGTGTCATTCAAAGGGGATCCAGTGTCTGTCTGCCTGGGATGACATGCTGGACAAGCCACGCTGCTTTGCAAGGGACGGCTTGCACCTGTCACCCTGGGATTCGGATATTGGCAAAGGCTCTTGCCACCCCATAGTGCCTTTTTAGGCAAGGCTCAAATTCTAAAACTACCACCCTAGAACACAAAAAGGAAAAACTAAGGGTAATGCTGCTCAATGCCAGAAGCCTAAATCTCAAAATGCACGCACTCGAGGCCCTTCTCAGTATGGAGAACATCGATGTCTGTGCTGTGACAGAAACCTGGTTCAAGGCTCCTGAGAGCACCCCAGTGCTATCAGGTTTTACCTCATATCATGCGTTCCGCCCCAAAATCCGGACAATACCAAGAAAGGAGGGGGGGGGTATCCATATTCATCAAGGACACCCACACCTCAAGACTGGTGGCAACGCACGATGCATCGGAGACCATCCAGGTGCAATTAACCATAGGCAAGACTGCTCTGCAAATTGTAGCATGTTACAGGCCACCCTCACAAACTCAGGAACCTCACATGGCCTTCCTGAAAACACGAGAGGGGATAAATGTATCACCAAACACCATCATACTAGGTGACTTCAATTACCCTAATATAGACTGGGAACACTACTCAAGCCCAAACACCCTAGCCCAAAAGTTCCTGGAATTCATAAACTCAAATGCCATGGAACAACTAGTCACCATCCCCACAAGAGGAGATAACATACTTGATCTCATCATCACGAACATGGGAGCACAATGTTCAACACCGGAGGTGTACCCCTCACTGGTGAGATCAGACCACAAACTAATCTCGCTGGAGGTCCTCATCCCACCCCACCTGAAATAAAAAGACCACAGTAAAGAACTTCTCAAAAGCCGACTTCACACTTCTAAAGACTAGTGTGGTCTCCTTTAAGGCCCCGAGCGGCGGAAAACAGTACTCAAGCCGCTGAATCACTTACAAATGCCTTCTACCAGCACCTGCAGGACTGCATGGATAAGGCAATCCCAAGCAAAACAAAGACTCTTTGTACCAAAGGCAAGCGTCCAGTCTGGTGGACCCCAGCCATAAACAAACTCTACAACAAAAGGAGGAAGCTACTACAAGATAGAGCAAAATCCTTAAAAGGTAAGACACCCTTGATCACTATAAGTAAAAACTAAGAGCTCTCATAAAATCATCCAAAGCAAATTTCGAGAGAAAAATAGCTAAAGACTCAAAAGACAATCATAAGGCCTTCTTTAGCTATGTTAGAAACCTGGGAGGAAACTCCCAGATATGCTCAGAGCTAGTTCAAAATGATGTGAAGATTACTGATCCTACAGACATTGCCAACATACTGGCTGACAGGTTCAGTGCAAACTTCTCCCCCCCCTCCTCCCAAAAGGAGAGATATCTATACCAAACGATTGCAGCCCCCAAACATCTCCAGCGCCCAAGTGAGAACTGCTCTCTCCAAAGCAGAAGACACAGCATCCATGGGACCTGATGGTGTCCCCGGCTGTGTGCTCCATGAACTCAATGAGGAATTAAACGCACAGCTAGGACAGCTGTTTAATCAAAGTCTTACCTCTGGATACGCATTACCCAGGAGTGGCGCACTGCAACTGTGGTACCACTTCACAAAGGCGGTGCCTCCACCGACCCTGGAAATTACCGCCCATTAGCTTGACAAGCCTTATCTGCAAAGCCATGGAGAGGATCATAATGGACCTCATAAATAAAGACATAGGGAATTTGCAGACTTTGGATCCAACCCAGTTTGGCTTTGTCAAAGGCAGATCATGCCTTTTAAACTTGGTCGACTTTCTTGAAACAGTCACCAAAGCCATTGATGCGGGAAAGGCAGTCCATACAGCCTACCTCGATCTGGCTAAGGCCTTCGATACAATACCCCACTCGGGTATCATTGAAAAACTCATCAGCTTAAATGTCAACCCATACATCACAAGATGGGTTGCAAACTGGCTGAGTGACAGAACCCACAGGGTCAGAGTTGCTGGCGCCATGTCAGACTCAAAGCCTGTCACAAGTGGTGTCCCACAGGGCTCAGTCCTGGGCCCACTCTTGTTTGGCATCTACTTTTCCGAAGTACAAGCAAACACAGGAGGGTTATGGCTGACAAAGTTTGCAGATGACTGCAAACTGGGCCATAGTAGAAAACACATCTGACACAGATATCCTTCAGAAGGGTCTCACAGAAGCGGATAACTGGTGCCAGAGCCACGGCCTAAAGTTAAATGCCAAAAATGCATAGTCATACCCTTCGGGAAAAACAAGGTTACCCTAGCTACCAAATAGGTGGCAATCCACTGAGCACAGAAGAAGTTATCAGGGACCTGGGGACCCAGGTTGATAGTAGTCTGTCATTCGACACCCATGTAGCTAAAGTAGTTAGGAAGACCTTCTACATTGCCCACCTTATCATGAAGGGATTCTCATCTAGATCAAGGGAGGTCATAGTCTCCCTTTACTCATCACTCATCAGACCAATGATTGAGTACAATGCCCCATTCGAATGTATCTGACCCGACACTTGCAGCAGCTGGAGAGGCCACAAAAGTTCCTCACCAAAAGGATAAAGGGTCTCAAAAATCTGTCCTATGCTGCCCGACTGAAAGAACTCCAGCTCTATTCAGTCGCCACCGCTTGCTCAGAGGTGACCTTTGCCTAACATACAAGGCCATGTCAAACCCAGATTTGATGAATATGCTTCACCTCAAAAATCTAGATCCATCAGAGCCACAAGGGCGGAGACTTAAACCTTGACACGGCTATTAATAGGACGTGCTGGAGGGATAGATTCATCACCCAAAGACTCCCTATGCTGTGGAACAAAATCCCGGTACATGTGAGGCAGAGCACCTCGCTGGCCTTGTTCAAGAGAAATCTTGACCAATGGATGGGAGATCGCAAATATACCCCAGGGATTACCTCAGTGTCACTGCTCGACAGAGGCACAGCAAAATAATGGGTATAGTTCCCCATACTAAAGGGGTGGCGTAAGCCACAAAACGATGGGCTAGGCTTGTAAATGCCCTCAGGCAGATAGCCTAGTATGAACCTATGAACCTATGAACTTAATCTATGATGCATCACGTCCTTATGTAATACAGTAAATACTGGTTACTGCTTCCAGTTAAACTATTTAACTCAGTTTTGCAGTTTCATTCCCCTCCACTTGTTTACTTCTTTTCTTCAAAATGTTTCTGCCTTTTTCTTTAACACTTGCTATCTCTTAAGCAAAGGAAATGGCTCCATCCTACAATCTCCACTGGCTGCTAGACCCTGGGTCAACCTTTGACTGGGTCTCATTTGGCTCATCTATCCCTTCTCCTGTTTAAGTCTGGAGCAGGTTTGCAGACCTCTGCAGTGCTTCTATGACCCTAGCTGAAACCCAAAGTGTCCTTGGGGTTTCTGGGAAAAATATTCATAGATGTGCACCACATACCTTTCTGCTTACAGATCTTCATCAACAACACAAAAGCAGTCCTCTTTCTCCAATTCGCAATGTAGGAAGTTAGTCTCTACAAAGACTTACACCTTCCTAACCTTCTAAACTGCTCTAGGCTTCTAGATTTCAGCCAGCATTCTTTCTATAAGGGCACATGTCTGAAATCACAGAATTACTGGTCTGGGTTGACTCATAAATCCTAATGTAGGGTACCATGCCATCGTATGTGCCCTCTCTACCTCAATTTCCTTCTTATGTATTCCACTCCATTTAGTCAAAGTCTCTGTCGCAAATTTTGCACAGCGTCCTCCTTCTTTCTGTTCTAAGACTCCAACCAGTCCTAATTTCTTTCTTCTTACATGATCCTCCGTATCCAATAACTTCATCACTGCTTAATTTATCTGTGCTTCAGCTGCTGTCACTCTGGCTTTCAGTTCCATACTCTCATCGAAATATCTGGATAACAGTTACATGTTTGCACAACATTGTTGTCGTGGCACACACTATATAATCCATAAGGGTCTGTTTCATGTCTTTAATTTCCAACCAAATCATGGTTACAGATGCTGTTTCATCTACCATTACTTCCAGTCAGGCACTCCCTTTCTGCTTCTCAGCCATGTTTTTGTGCCCCTCTGCTTTCTCAGTGCCAGTTTTCACTACTTGGCAGTCAGATTTAATTGTATCCTTCTCTCCCTTTTTCTTCATTCTGGGGACTAATTCTTCCCTCAGCTAACAATTGTTTACCACATTCTTGTTCTCCTGGAGCCTAAATTTATTTAATTTGAACAGCAGTGTGCTGTGCAGGTTCTGGGTCGGGTCAGCGTGCTTACCTGTGGAGTACCGTACCAGAAGTCTGATTTCACTGTCTTGTGGCAGTTATGAAATGTAGGAGTTGTTGTAGACTAATTGCTGCTTTTTAGGTTTCTAGAAAGCCTAGATTAACTTTTAAGCTTAGGTGGTACTGTATGTGTTAGAAAAGGCTGGTAAGACCAACCACCTGAATCTTGTATGTTCTTCCTTTCTTTGCAGATGTCATGCAAACCAGATGACGTGGTTGGAGTACGCCTCATTCTGCGACAGCCTTCTCCTGTGTGGATTAACTTCACTATTGAGGACATCAAAATATACCAGTTAGGGTCAGAGGTAAGAGATAAAGATAACTGCAAAGTACAGCACTGAGCAGGGCAACATTTTAGAAACAAGGCTGAATAAACCTTTTGTTAAAGATAGTGCAGACAGTGTGTTGGATGGAGTAATGAACTGTTTAAAACAACAAAATAGAAATGAGAAGCCACTGCAGAAAAAATTCTTGAGCTGATGAACTGACTGTTCATAAAATGACTCAGGAGGAATATATAGAACAGTGCAACAGTCAGCATACAGAGTGAAAAAGGCCTAATCAGTAAAGCAGCTGACGGGACACACTGCCAAATAAGCTGCTGGCAAATTGAGGTGTAAAGCAGGAGAGATTATAGCATTGCTTGCCATATTGGTCAGAGCTATATAAACATCAAATTGAGTAAGATTATCACAGTTATTGACAGGACTGTGTAGATAACTAGTGTCAGAAATGCATTTTACAAATGTAAAAAGTATATACAGGAAAACATGGACATTTTTTTTTACAGTGGGGCCGAGAACACATCAAACTCTGACTTGCTTTCCTGGTCTAACATCAGTGGTATTTTAAAAATGATTGTTACTCCAGGCCATTTGTCAGAACAGTTGCAGTGTATATGACAAGCTGGTGTAATGGGCTTGTCTACACTATGGGAAGCTAGCCAGTAGAACTGATGCTAGCATGTAGAAAATGGAACACCCCTGACCAGTGTGACAGCTTATAATTTTAGCTGCAGGGCAGCAGAAGTTTTACTAAAGGAATATTTGATGGCATGGGAAATAGTTTGAGAACTGGTGAAAACACAGTGAATATCTAGCATGGTATGGGAACTGCTGGAATCAACAATGGGGGGGGGGGCTTGCTGGAAACATCAGCAATATTAGGAATAGTATGGGAAACTTTTCTACTAGTGGTACTATGTCTCATAGTCTGAAAACTCAGAGAGACAGTGCAGAATGGGATATGGTGTGGAAATAGTGTGAAAACTCACGGTGCTAGTGTGAAGTGGAACATAATATAAGATCTTTTGGGACCACTGAATGCTTGGTACATATTATAGAAACTGCCAGAATTTTTGCCTTAATAAGGATGCGGTTTTAAAACTGTTAGAATGGTATCAGAATGAGAAATGATATAAGAACTGTTGGATCATGGGCAGCAAAGTACCTAGTGTGGGGAGCACTGGAACCACTGACAGCAGGAAACACAGTGTGAGGAACCACTGAAACTGCTGACATCACTGGACATATTGTGTGAGCTGTCAGAATCACTGAGACTAGGACATAGTTGGGGAATTGTTGGAACCACTGACTGGTAGAATGGGATGTAGTACTGGAATTGTTGAAACTGTTGATAGTGTGGGACCTGATGGAGCAATTGACAGCATGAGGTATAGGATAAGTTGACGGTATGAAAGCTGGCTCTCTTTGCAGATGATGATATTTTATACATGACAAAATGAGAAAGGGACATTACAGTGTTGTAGAACATTTTAAGACAGTTTCAGATCTTCTCAGGATTCAAAATTAATGAAGCTAAAACAAAGGCAATGGCGGTAAATTATGTACCCACATACGAATTGGTCCAACAATATCTATATTTATGGGGACATGATAAAATGAAGTGTTTATGTGTATGGATTAGAAATGACTCTGGGGTGCAGTTAAGGATATGTGGAAGAGACTAAACAGAAGATAATACAAAAATTGAGAAACTGGACGTTTTTTTTTTATATGGATATGGATACTAAGATACAAGCCATTAAAATGTTTTTAGTCCCTTTAGTCTTATACACAGGTCTGGCATACTTTTATCAACAGGAGGAGAAGTTGTGAATAACAATTAAAAAAGAGTTGAAGGATTTTATCTGGGAAGGGAAGGCAGCAAGGGTCAAGTAAGATAAGCTGACTCTACCAATAGAGCAAGGCGGACCTTTATTGGTTTTGTCATGTATAAAATAATATGAGTTATTTGTGCATGATCTGAAATAGTTATTGGGTGCATTTCAAGACCTTCAGTTAAATGCACATGTTCCTGTGAGATATAAATTATATCTAGTCTAGCCCAGTTTTTGTATCTTGGAGAATAATATAACCAGAAAAATAGGTGTGGACCTCGTGGGTTTTCGATCCTGAGTGATGCCTGCCCGGAGGAAAGGAATAACCAATTTTACAAAGCCTTTCACTCTTGATCCTAAACGGTGAACAGATTTCCACGTGTAGTCGGTGGTGGAGCTAGCTCTAAAAAGAGCTGTTTTAGCCCTGTGGGCAGCTGGAGCTCTATATATAGCTGTTATAGATCTCTATGAGCTCTGAGAAGAGCTGTTTTGTGTTAGAATGCCCTTTCGGGCAGATGCGGTAGTTCTAAAAAGAACTGTTTTGTTTGGTTCACCGAAGCTGTGTCTGTGCCTCTGGCTGGTCTTACCAAAGCTGATACAGATTTCTGAGAGCTCTGAGAAGGGCCGATTTGTGTTTTGAATGCCCATTCGGGTGTTGGTGGTAGCTCTAATAAGAACTTTTTTGTTTTATTCTTCAGTGTGTCTCCGGTTGCTCTTACCAGAGCTTTTACAGATCTCTGTGAGCTCTGAGAAGAGCTGTTTGGTGGACTGTGAGCTCTGAGAAGAGCTGTTTGGTGTAAGGTGCAGATCCACGTGAGCTCTGAAAAGAGCTGTTTTGTGTATGGACACAATGGGCTCTGGGAAGAGCTGCTGTTGTGTCTTTCGGTGTTCCGCGGTGGTGTCGATCTCCGTTGTCCTTCTTCTTGAACAGATCTTCGGTTCTTTTGCTATGTGTGAGTCCTAAAAAGGACTATTTGTGCGCTCCCCAAGCGCTGGTCAGAATGACCTGAGAGCTGTTGCTGTGCTGCATTTATGCTACTGTAGAGGGGGTGTGGTTGAGAGATGTCCAATGAGAAGTGACTAGTTGGGGGTGTGGCCCTAGTAGGCCTACAAGATGAAGACAGACCTGGTTGGAAGCATCTCATTCCTCTTATTTAGTTCCTTTTTATTAACCAGCTACTTGTTCATATGTGCCATTCCTAACCTCTAGCAATGCGTTGGAGCCTTTTCCTTTGTCACGATTATACCTATGTTTGAAAAAACTGTACTAAAACTTAAATTTAAATGTAACCAAAAAATAAAAAAATTAAAATTAAAATAAAATTTAAAATTAAAATTGAACTGTAAAACTCTGGGGTTACTGACTATAGTTCTAAATTTAGACTTGCCATTACCATCTGTAAAACATTGGAAGCAAGCTTGGTTCTGAGAAAGATTCTGAGATGTCCGGCGCTTTCGGGGCAGATAGGAAGGTAGCCAGTCTGCCGCTCCTTTATCAGGGAGAGCGTACATTAGGTAGTAAAAAGTTAACTGTAGTTTGATGGCAGGCACGGACCGCTTCTACTGCCCCAACAACAAAAAAACAATAACCACAAGAGCATCCGGAGGCTGCAACACAGAAGGTGTTGTCTACAGAGCAAACTGCTGCAAATGTCAAGCCTTCTACGTGGGCAAGACCATCAATGCCCTCAAAACCAGGATTGCCAAACACCTATACGACATCAGGCACAAGATACTGACAAATAAACTAGCAACACACGCAACAAAAAAACCAGGACACGAAAGATTTAAGTTCCTGATACTCGAACAGCTGGAGAAGATCCCTTTCAATGGGGACTTCAATTCAAGATTAGAGAAAAAAGAACTTATCTGGCAGATACAACTTGAAGCAAGGCACCCTCTGGGTCTCAACTACATGGAGACCATCACCCCAGTCCTGAACCTCAGGGCACTTAACCATGCTAACTACAACTAATCGGCTCCTAGTAAGATATGCTATCTATTTCGCTCACTGTTTTCTCATTGGTATAAGGCATAATGTATTCATTTTTTGAACATTAACTGTTTATAAGCAGAACTAAAATTGCAGTAAGTTAACGTATCAGACCTCACAAAAGTTACAGTTGTTAGCTCAACTTTTAATTATTTTTAATTTAAAAGGTAAAATTTCAATGTCAAACTACAGTTAACTTTTTACTACCTAATGTACACTCTCCCTGATGAAGGAGCGGCAGACAGGCTACCTTCCTATCTGCCCCGAAAGCGCCAGACATCTCAGAATCTTTCTCAGAACCAAGCTTGCTTCCAATGTTTTACAGAGGGTAATGGCAAGTCTAAATTTAGAACTATAGGCAGTAACCCCAGAGTTTTACAGTTCAATTTTAAATTTAAATTTAATTTTAAATTTAATTTTAATTTTAATTTTTTTATTTTTTGGTTACATTTAAATTTAAGTTTTAGTACAGTTTTTTCAAACATAGGTATAATCGTGACAAAGGAAAAGGCTCCAACGCATTGCTAGAGGTTAGGAATGGCACATATGAACAAGTAGCTGGTTAATAAAAAGGAACTAAATAAGAGGAATGAGATGCTTCCAACCAGGTCCATCTTCACCTTGTAGGCCTACTAGGGCCACACCCCCAACTAGTCACTTCTCATTGGACATCTCTCAACCACACCCCCTCTACAGTAGCATAAAAGCAGCACAGCAACAGCTCTCAGGTCATTCTGACCAGCGCTTGGGGAGCGCACAAATAGTCCTTTTTAGGACTCACACATAGCAAAATAACCGAAGATCTGTTCAAGAAGAAGGACAACGGAGATCGACACCACCGCGGAACACTGAAAGACACAACAGCAGCTCTTCCCAGAGCCCATTGTGTCCATACACAAAACAGCTCTTTTCAGAGGTCACGTGGATCTGCACCTTACACCAAACAGCTCTTCTCAGAGCTCACAGTCCACCAAACAGCTCTTCTCAGAGCTCACAGAGATCTGTAAAAGCTCTGGTAAGAGCAACCGGAGACACATTGAAGAATAAAACAAAAAAGTTCTTATTAGAGCTACCACCAACACCCGAACGGGCATTCAAAACACAAATTGGCCCTTCTCAGAGCTCACAGAAATCTGTATCAGCTTTGGTAAGACCAGCCGGAGGCACAGACACAGCTTCGGTGAACCAAACAAAACAGTTCTTTTTAGAACTACCGCATCTGCCCGAAAGGGCATTCTAAACACAAAACAGCTCTTCTCAGAGCTCATAGAGATCTATAACAGCTATATATAGAGCTCCAGCTGCCCACAGGGCTAAAACAGCTCTTTTTAGAGCTAGCTCCACCACTGACTACACATGGAAATCTGTTCACCGTTTAGGATCAAGAGTGAAAGGCTTTGTAAATCTTGGAGAATAATATGTAAATTCACTCTGAATTGACAGTACCGAATTCACATGTTCCATGCCAAACATTTTCATAAATTTCTTCAAAAACCTAGCCTCCTTTGTTATATTTTCCCTTCTAGACCCCAAAGACACATCTTCACTGTTTGAAACCAAATTCCAGTTCCCACCGATAAGTAATATTACTTGCTGAAAGCTGATTATTTCTCCCAGAATTTTCTTAAGCTTCATTATAGCAGTTTTAGGTGAATGTAGATGCATACCATTGTAATCTTCCTCCCTTGCCAGTAGCCCCTTAGTACTATATATCTTCCTCTTCTATCACTATTGGAGCTCCTCTCACAATTAATATAAGTACTCTTCTTTTCCTTTGCCCCAGATATTCCACCGAATAACCATCCTGAAAACCTTTCTTTATCAAATTCACATGTTCAGTTCTTTCCAGGTGTGTCTCCTGTAGCATAGCTATTTGCACTCTGCATTTTTTAAATATAGTTCACTACTCTTTATTTTTTGTACTTATCTGTAAGACCACTTAGATTAAAAGGCATTACAGAAAGCATAATTTTCTTATACAGTTATTATTACCACCTTTTATGTATAAATGCTTTTTTTGTTAAACATCTAATTCCAACTTTTATGTTACATGCATATACTGTTTGGCAGGTTGATCTTTTATACAGTTGTTTGTTGTCATATCCCTTTGAGCCTATGCCATAACTTACAGACTGTTTTGTTTTATTGAAAGACCTCACAAAAACAACCCTCACCCAATACCCCCTAAAGCCTATTAATTTAATAATAACACACAAAACAATGTATATCTTCAAATGCTGAAGTTTTTGTTTCTTAATAATAACAAAAGTTGTAAACCGATAGCCAGACAGACAGGCTAGAGTTAACCAAAAAGAAAGGTTAGCCATGCTAAGACACATGGTACTGCTTTTAGTAAGTGCTATCTGGTCTTTCTCAGCTGAGAGGACATTTTAATACTTTCAGTAAACACTTTCTCCAAGCCATTTCTCTTTATCAGAGTGTCTTCTAGTGACATGCAAACCAGACACAAACCTGCTAAGGATACCTTGTTTACCAGAAAAAAGCCTTATAATATGTAATATTCTTTTCCATGTACATGCTTTATAATTGACTTGTAAGCCTAGGGTCTTAACCCAGTCATTTCCCTACGCAAGCATGGAAAAAAGTAAACTGATTTTTTTTCATCATGCTTTTTTAACCAGACCTCCCCTCTCTTCCCCTCCTCTTTTTTACATTGTACTGCCTACATTTCTTAAAATTGAACAAAGAAAAAGAGAGAAGGGAGAAAAAGAAAAAAACACAAAAGCACCTGTTTATATTCGTATGCCATTACATTTAAAAAGGAAAACAGAAAACTTTACTTCAAGTGCTAATTGGTTTTGTATGATCTTTGTAGCTCTCCCAGCTGGGAATGCTTTCAGAGAACGTTATGTCATAGCCAATTTCTCTCTTTTTTTCTCTTAGCCAATCAGTCTCCACCAGACTATAGCCAGTTTCTGTTTATCAGATTGTTTCCATGGAGAAATGAGAACCAGGCAGACAGTTTCTCTTATTCAGATTGTTGCCATAGAAGCATGAAGACCAGCTGCAGAATTGTTACAGAGCATACATGTATTTGCTGGAAAAAGCCTAATAGTATTCAATGTTATTTTTCATTTACTTGCTCTCTCTTAAAACTTGTTAAGAAAGCAATCTAATGTCTTTATTCCAGACATTCCCCATGCAAGAATGAGAAAAAGCACATTTTGTTTTTCTTTTATCATGCTTTTTAACCAGGCTTTTTTTGCATTGCAGTGCCTACATTTCTTAAAATTGAACAAGAAGAAAGAGAGAAGAAGGGAGAAAAAAAAGCAGCACCTGTTAACAATTCCCATTACACTTAAAAATAACTAAAAAAACTTTATAGCTTGTCAAGAAAACCACATGCCACAAAATTAGTACTATTTAATAAAAAAAAATCTTTATTTACAGTTAACTTTCTCTCTCTCCTCTTCCCCTCCCCAAAGTACTTTTCTTAACATTAATGACATGATGTAGGGCATATGCTTTAGAGTCCCCCACAATTTCAACATATTCTGAAAAAATCCAATATTTCCAGATTTTCTTTTTCTGTTATATTTCACAAATATAATTATTGCATTGTAATCCCATATTGTTACTGATTTTATTACTGTTCATCTCTGAAATCCTGTCTCTGCTTCATTTCCAATGTACTCTTGATTCTTCTAGTCAACTCTTGTGCTCCCTTCCTTCTCCAATAATTTCCATTGAACAATTTGAAAAGGTTTCACAGGTACGAACCCTCTGTGGTCTTTTTTACAAGAAGAACAAGAAGCAGAATCTCCTACTGTTTCACATCTTAGTTTTTGTTGGTCAGACTTTTGTATTTCTTCCTTAGCATGTACTTCAAAAAATTATTTTGTCCCTCCAGGGAAGAATACTTTGAAGACAGCTGGGTACAGCAGCTTGAATCTCACACCTGCATCTCAACATTCCCTGAATAGTGGAATAAATTTGCTCCTCTTCTGTCTGGTGTACAATTAATAATCATTCTCCACAAACAATTTTAGTACTTTGTCCTTCTGTCACAAGTTTGTCAGAATCAACTCCATCTTGTGGTAGAATTGCATCTTTACTATTAAAAGTGTAAGTTGCTTTCTTATAGCCAGGTTTAGAGCATACAGATAAAGTGCCCTTTCAACTAACAACTCCTGCTGTGGAATATCAGTCCAGCTGCTTAGCTGTGCTTTCATAAAATTAATGCAGTCTATTTTTCCAGCTTCTGTGGTATAGCTGAAAATCTCACATTTTCCCTATGTGCTCTGTCCTGTAATTCTGTTATTTTTTTGAAACATCTCTTCCTGAGCAGTCTGATATTCAGCTAGCCTTTTCTTAAATTTGACCTCTGATTTTTGTAGCTTCATCATGTCATCTGAATTTCTGTTTAAAGCTCCTTCCATTTTTTCCAGCCTTTTGTTGTTTGCGTTGATATACTCTGTCAGTGTCTTGTTTGTTTTAACCAGGCCTGTATGCAGTTGTCTTATATCATCCTGTATGTTATTGGAAGTCATGTCTATAGGTTGCATTGCTTTTTACTGAACAGCTGCAGAACTCTCCACAGTCAGTGTTTCTTACTCACTTTATGTAGATGATTTTTTGGAGGCCTTCTATGTTTCTTTATTCTTGGCATCCAGCCAGTGCACTTAGAAGCCAGTTACTGAAATTTACCCATAAACACAAGTCTACTGGCTTTCTCTGCTGAGTTTCTGTTTTCACACTGGGAGAGCTCAAAACAAGCTGTTATTCAATGTGCAGTCATCTTGGAAGTCTCCAAATGATTTGACTCTTGAGATGTGATTCTCATTTTTTTCAAATTATAGAGTATGTAATACTGCATTTTGTTCAGGAGGCCATACAGAAAAATTATTGAGAGAGGAGACAGAGGAGAAAGATTAGTCTCTGAGAAAGTTTGCAATGGAGTTACCAAATTAGTAAGGGGAATGTAGGGCAAATATTGAGAAATCGATATGTGCAGATGTAATAGATATGATATGGATTTACTGAATTGTCTGGAGCAGATGGGGGAGCTTCAGGAAGAGTTACAGGGGAGGAAAATAGGGAATAAGTGATATACTGGGCAAGAAAAAATTTTGAAGTGTGGAGACTGTGACAAAAAGAGATACTGTCAGCAGCGCTATCTGGAATTTTGTAAATAAGTATATGTCATTTGTGAATATCAACATGATCTATATAAGATGCTTGTGTTGCAAATGTATTAGAACTATATGTCATGTGTATATCAAACTGGTCTGTACAGATTTGTGTTAAAAAGGTATCTTGTAAAGTACTGAGCTTAAAGCTGTATCCACAGTGTGCCCTGCTGGAAGAGAACAGAAATATACATACACTATTGTAACTGTTTAAATGTATATATTTTTACTAGTGGAAACTGAAATAAAGGAGGCTAACTTCAGAAAAATAGCTGAAATTGAATTACTTTATGACAGCTATAGACATAATGTATATACAAGGGAGCTGTCTGTATTCTCTTTAAGGTGAGCTAATTATTAGTTTTGAAAACATGAAGGAAGGTAACGACTTCCAGCATCTGCCAGATATCCGAGGTCTATGCATTTTCACAGGTAGATGCTAAATACTGCTAGCTTCCAGCAGTGGGGGTTTCCCCTGAGAAAGAGTCAGATGGCAAGAAATTATGTCATTTTGCAAGTTATCCCAGCAATAATATTTTGAGATATTAATTTGAGAGGTCTCTTAGAGATACACAGCATTCTGTATTTTGTCTTGGACCTGACAACAACTAGAAGATCCATTCACCACATCTGCCTTGCTCTGTAAGTAAGTTTCTAGGGTACAGTAACTCTGTTAGATACAGTTAGGAATATAGCAAAGCTTAGTTTTGATATTTTATTTATTTATTTGAGGCTATCCTGCAGTGTTGTTTTAAATAGTTCCTGTGATTTCAAACTCTGATGTCACTGTGAATATATATTTAGAATTGCTTTGTTCTTGTATTATGTATTACTAAATATATTTAAACCTTTCATTGTGGCTGATCTGTGTAGAGATATTTAAGTTCTGAGAGTACTTGCATATTTATCTGGTGACACTGTAGGCCACTCCTAATAGCTTTGCTCTTGGTCAAACTGCCATTTGTAGTGATAGTAGCACTACACAATAAGATTGGACACCCTTTGTTAAGGGCCTTAAAGTAGCTGATAAGGAGTTTGTTGGTGGTAGTGATAACTACCTTATAGTCTGGGCAAAAGGGGGCATAGCTAGTAAACTGTTGCCAGCCTTTCCCAGGTGTGTGTGTGTGTGTGTGTGTGTGTGTGTGTGTGTGTGTGTGTGTGTGTGTGTATAAATCAAACCTCAAAGAGTATGTGTGTCAGCTACTTGGGCAGGGACACGAAGCACTGGTTGAATAGAAAGGGTGCTGGAGGTCCTGACTTGGCCATTCAGCTGAGATCTCAACTCTATAGCTGTACCAGTGCGGAATCTTACTGGGGATCTGAAGAAAGAGAGAGAAACCAGCCCTGGACTGACTGTGGTCTTTGTGTGCCCTTAAGGGAAATTGTACTTATGCATCTGGAAATACTGTGTGTACCTGTCATCCTCTCAATGTACATCCCCCGCTGGTGCCAGTGGTGAGAATTGAGGCTCTTTGATTACTGGTCCAGTGGTGGGTCATCACATTATTGGTGCCAGTGGTGAGTAATGAGGCTCCTTGATTACTGGTCCAATGATGGGTTGTCACAGAGAGATTGATGAGAATGACAAGAGTATAAATTAGTAAATTGGTCTAAAAGTGCTAGAGAAAGGTGGTAAAAGGAATGAGAAAGGGTAAATGAGGTGGACATGCAATGGAGATTAATTGCATTATTTGAGTAGACCCAGAAGCAGATTTGTATTTTCATATTGCCATGTCTGGTTATCTGCATATAAGCCTAAGCAATGGGGATGCTAACAGTACATATGGCAAACTTGGATAAATCTAACCAGTAAGACTGTACAGATTCTACTTGTAACCAAATATAAGCAGTATGAGTGCTGGCAGGCGATATTACTAGTGGTTCTGCACAGGTTCTGAGTTCTGACAGGCTTCAGTTATGTTTTACTTGTATTCTGCTTTTAACTGCATATTAAAACTTGAAAAGATACCACAGCTCTGTCTCTTGTGAGTCAGGCAGAAATTAGAACAGGTCAATTAAAGACTCACACATAAGATAGAAGAGGTCAGCTAAGGTTAATCATCTGTGAACTGAGGGGGTGGAGCTAGGAACTAAACCTCTATTTAAAACATTTCAGAGCTTTACTAGAAAGGCTCACCCAGACTCTGCTACACTTTGCTGTGAGGGAAAGGTTAGTTTGCTTTTTATTTGTTGTATTTTGTATTACCTTATTGCCTTTTTCTATTTTGAATACTGTGATTTGTTTTCTTTACCTTGGGTTTTACTTGTTTTCTGCTTTTAACTGCATATTAAAACTTGAAAAGAGATCACAGCTCTGTCTCTTGTGAGTCAGTCAGAAATTAGAACAGGTCAGTTAAAGACTCACACATAAGATAGAAGAGGTCAGCTAAGGTTAATCATCTGTGAACTGAGGGGGTGGAGCTAGGAACTAAACCTTCTATTTAAAACATTTCAGAGCTTTACTAGAAAGGCTCACCCAGACTCTGCTACACTTTGCTGTGAGGGAAAGGTTAGTTTGCTTTTTATTTGTTGTATTTTGTATTACCTTATTGCCTTTTTGTATTTTGAATACTGTGATTTATTTTCTTTACCGTGTGTTTTACTTGTATTCTGCTTTTAACTGCATATTAAAGCTTGAAAAGAGACCACAGCTCTGTCTCTTTTGAGTCAGGCAGAAATTAAGACATGTCAATTCAAGACTCTCACATAAGATAAAAGAGCTTAGCTAAGGTTAATCATCTGTGAACTGAGGTTGTGGAGCTAGGAGCTAAACCTTCTATTTAAGGGGTAAAATAAAACATTTCAGAGCTTTACTAGAAAGGGTCACCCAGACTCTGCTACATTTTGCTGAGAGGGAAAGGTTAGTTTGCTTTTTATTTGTTGTATTTTGTATTACCATATTGCCTTTTCCTATTTTGAATACTGTGATTTGTTTTCTTTACCTTGTGTTTTACTTGTATTCTGCTTTTAACAGCATATTAAAACTTGAAAAGAGACCACAGCTCTGTCTCTTGGGAGTGAGGCAGAAATTAGAACAGGTCAATTAAAGAATCTCACATAATATAGAAGAGGTCAGCTAAGGTTAATCATCCGTGAACTGAGGGGATGGAGCTAGGAACTAAACCTTCAATTTAGGGGTAAAATAAAACATTTCAGAGCATTACTAGAAAGGCTCACCCAGACTCTGCTACACTTTGCTGTGAGGGAAAGGTTAGTTTGCTTTTTATTTGTTGTATTTTGTATTACCTTATTGCCTTTTTCTATTTTGAATACTGTGATTTGTTTTCTTTACCTTGTGTTTTACTTGTAGTCTGCTTTTAACTGCATATTAAAACTTGAAAAGAGACCACAGCTCTGTCTCGTGTGAGTCATACAGAAATTAGAAATGGTCAATTCAAGACTCTCACATAAGATAGAAAAGGTCAGCTAAGGTTAATCATCTGTGAACTGAGGGAGTGGAGCTAGGAGCTAAACCTTCTATTTAAGGGGTAAAATAAAACATTTCAGAGCTTTCCTAGAAAGCGTCACCCAGACTCTGCTACACTTTGCTGTGAGGGAAAGGTTAGTTTGCTTTTTATTTGTTGTATTTTGTATTACCTTATTGCCTTTTTCTATTTTGAATACTGTGATTTGTTTTCTTTACCTTGGGTTTTACTTGTTTTCTGCTTTTAACTGCATATTAAAACTTGAAAAGAGACCACAGCTCTGTCTCTTGTGAGTCAGGCAGAAATTAGAACAGGTCAATTAAAGACTCGCAGAAAAGATAGAAGAGGTCAGCTAAGGTTTATCATGTGTGAAGTGAGGGGGTGGAGCTAGGAACTAAACCTATTGAAGGGGCAAAATAAAACATTTCAGAGCTTTACTAGAAAGGGTCTCCCATACTCTGCTACACTTTGCCGTGAGGGAAAGATTAGTTTGGTTTTTATTTGTTGTACTTTGTATTACGTTATTGCCTTTTTCTATTTTGAATACTGTGATTTGTTTTCATTATCTTGTGTTTTACTTGTATTCTGCTTTTAACTGCATAATAAAACTTGAAAAGAGACCACAGCTCTGTCTCTTACGAGTCAGGCAGAAATTAGAACAGGTCAATTAAAGACTTTCACATAAGATAGAAAACGTCAGCTAAGGTTAATCAACTGAGGGGATGGAGCTAGGAACTAAACCTTCTATGTAAGGGGTAAAATAAAACATTTCAGAGCATTACTGGAAAGGCTCACCCAGACTCTGCTACACTTTGCTGTGAGGGAATGGTTAGTTTAATTTTTATTTGTTGTATTTTGTATTACCTTATTGCATTTTTCTATTTTGAATACTGTGATTTGTTTTCTTTACTTCGTGTTTTACTTGTAGTCTGCTTTTGACTGCATATTAAAACTTGAAAAGAGACCACAGCGCTGCCTCTTGTGAGTCATACAGAAATTAGAAATGGTCAATTCAAGACTCTCACATAAGATAGAAGAGGTCAGCTAAGGTTAATCATCCGTGAACTGAGGGAGTGGAGCTAGGAGCTAAATCTTCTACTTAAGTGGTAAAATAAAACATTTCAGAGCTTTACTAGAAAGGGTCACCCAGACTTTTCTACACTTTGCTGTGAGGGAAAGGTTAGTTTGCACTTTATTTGTTGCATTTTGTATTACCTTATTGCCTTTTTCTATTTTGAATACTGTGATTTGTTTTCTTTACCTTGGGTTTTACTTGTATTCTGATTTTAACTGCATATTAAAACTTGAAAAGAGACCACAGCTCTGTCTCTTATGAGTCAGGCAGAAATTAGAACAGGTCAATTAAAGACTTTCACATAAGATAGAAGGGGTCAGCTAAGGTTAATCAACTGAGGGGATGGAGCTAGGAACTAAACCTTCTATGTAAGGGGTAAAATAAAACATTTCAGAGCATTACTGGAAAGGCTCACCCAGACTCTGCTACACTTAGCTGTGAGGGAATGGTTAGTTTGATTTTTATTTGTTGTATTTTGTATTACCTTATTGCCTTTTTCTATTTTGAATACTGTGATTTGTTTTCTTTACTTTGTGTTTTACTTGTAGTCTGCTTTTGACTGCATATTAAAACTTGAAAAGAGACCACAGCGCTGCCTCTTGTGAGCCATACAGAAATTAGAAATGGTCAATTCAAGACTCTCACATAAGATAGAAGAGGTCAGCTAAGGTTAATCATCCGTGAACTGAGGGAGTGGAGCTGGGAGCTAAATATTCTACTTAAGGGGTAAAATAAAACATTTCAGAGCTTTACTAGAAAGGGTCACCCAGACTCTGCTACACTTTGCTGTGAGGGAAAGGTTAGTTTGCACTTCACTTTATTTGTTGCATTTTGTATTACCTTATTGCCTTTTTCTATTTTGAATACTGTGATTTGTTTTCTTTACCTTGGGTTTTACTTGTATTCTGATTTTAACTGCATATTAAAACTTGAAAAGAGACCACAGCTCTGTCTCTTGTGAGTCAGAAATTAGAACAGGTCAATTAAAGACTGTCACATAAGATAGAAGAGGTCAGCTAAGGTTAATTATCCATGAACTGAGGGGATGGAGCTAGGAACTAAACCTTCTATTTTAGGGGTAAAATAAAACATTTCCGAGCTTTACTAGAAAGGGTCACCCAGACTCTGCTACACTTGGCTGTTAGGGAAAGGTTAGTTTGCTTTTTATTTGTTATAGTTTGTATTACCTTATTGCCTTTTTCTATTTTGAATACTGTGATTTGTTTTCTTTACCTTGTGTTTTACTTGTATTCTGCTTTTAACTGCATAATAAAACTTGAAAAAAGACCACAGCTCTGTCTCTTGTGAGTCAGGCAGAAATTAAGACATGTCAATTCAAGACTCTCACGTAAGATAGAAGAGGTAAGCTAAGGTTAATCATCTGTGAACTGTGGGGGTGGAGCTAGGAACTAAACCTTCTATTTAAAGGGTAAAATAAAACATTTCAGAGCTTTACTAGAAAGGGTCACCCAGACTCTGCTACACTTTGCTGTGAGGGAAAGGTTAGTTTGCTTTTTATTTGTTGTATTTTGTATTACCTTATTGCCTTTTTCTATTTTAAATACTGTGATTTGTTTTCTTTATCTTGTGTTTTACTTGTATTCTGCTTTTAACTGCATATTAAAACTTGAAAAGAGACCACAGCTCTGTCTCTTGTGAGTCAGGTAGAAATTAGAACAGGTCAATTAAAGACTCTCACATAATATAGAAGAGGTCAGCTAAGGTTAATCATCCATGAACTGAGGGGATGGAGCTAGGAACTAAACCTTCTATTTAAGGGGTAAAATAAAACATTTCAGAGCTTTACTAGAAAGGCTCACACAGACTCTGCTACACTTTCCTATGAGGGAAAGGTTAGTTTGCTTTTTATTTGTTGTGTTTTGTATTACCTTATTGCCTTTTTCTATTTTGAATACTGTGATTTGTTTTCTTTACCTTGTGTTTTACTTGTATTCTGCTTTTAACTGCATATTAAAACTTGAGAAGAGACCACAGCTCTGTCTCTTGTGAGTCAGGCAGACATTGAAACAGGTCAATTAAAGACTCACACATAAGATAGAAGAGATCAGCTAAGGTTTATCATCTGTGAACTGAGGGGGTGGAGCTAGGAACTAAACCTTCTATTGAAGGGGTAAAATAAAACATTTCAGAGCTTTACTAGAAAGGCTCACCCAGACTCCGCTACACTTTGCTGTGAGGGAAAGGTTAGTTTACTTTTTATTTGTTGTATTTTGTATTACCTTATTGCCTTTTTCTATTTTGAATACTGTGATTTGTTTTCTTTACCTTGTGTTTTACTTGTATTCTGCTTTTAACTGCATATTAAAACTTGAAAAGTGACCACAGCTCTATCTCTTGTGAGTCAGGCAGAAATACTTTTTCCCACCCTCCCACCCAGTCATTGTTGTGTTCTTAAACACCACTGTCTTTCTAGTTGCCTGCCCATTATGTTAATTTAACCATATATCTCATTTTCTCTCTGCTTTTACTGGCTTGTGTGAGTAAGCACAAAATTATCATTTTGTGAAATCACTCCCCTTCAACTGTTTAAATTTATTGGCCATCCTACTGTATTCCATAGTACCAGAATACAAAAGTGACCACCCCCTTTCAATCTGTGTTGCTGTCTTAAAAATAGTGACTCTCCACTAAAACTTAACTTTTTAGACAGGTAAATCTTAAGTTACTTACTTTCACATCTAATTCCTGTAGTGCACACTGCAGTGTTTAGGAGAAACCATTTTTTTCATCTTACCTTTAAGCATCTATTGCAAGACCACCAGTTATTGGAGAGCCCAAATTCTGCCTCTCAGTAGTCATATTGGGATTAGTGCTTCTGTTTTCTCCTGGTGAAAGAAGGAGTGCAGTTACATTATTTCCTGGAGACTGCTGATCACCAGAAAGTTTAATAACTGCTTTAAAGGTGACAGCTTGGAATTTGTGCTTATATTCTGATCCTGGTGAGAGTAGGAGCAGAGTACATTGATTCCCGACTCTTTCTGGTTGGAGTCCCTGTGACTAGCACTTGCTCTAAAATCTGCTGGAAAGCACTAGTAAGCCTTAAACTAATACAAGCACTCAACTCTCTTTGTTAATAAGGAGAAATTAATCGTAGGCACTAGCCTATAATTGCAAGTACCATGCCAAGGTAAGGGAAAACAGCTCTTGTACTTTACAAAAAAAAAACCACCTAACCAGCCATGTCCAAGTGTCAGCTTCCGGTCATTTCTCCTGTCCACCTGGTGAATCTGGGCATACTGGGGCAATGCAGCAATTGCTTCGTGTACACAGACAACCCTCTCCTCCTACCACCCAACACTACAACATGCGAGAGATTCACTTACATAGCCAAAACTGGAAGCAAAGCTCTCTCCAGCCAAGATTGTGCTATACAGTCAAGAGTAGAAGGTTAACACCGCACTATACCTCAAGCAACACATAGCCCTTCAAAGCCCTCACTACCAACACCCACACATAGCAACACTAAACCCACATATGTGGAGGCCCTTAACATTAACTTGCCCAGGCAACAAGGACCTCTGAAGCTGAAACGCAAACTAACACCAATCATAACCAAAGTATCGCATAGCTCACAACACCAGTGTGCCACCCAACAACAGACCCTAAGACAAGACAATGTAAGCAACACTTTAGTCATAGGTGACTCTATAGTCAGGCACACTGATGTCCCACTCACCAAACTGAACAAGGAGAAAATTACAGTCAGTTGCCTGTCGGGTGCCAGGATCCGCCACATAACACATGCACTAAAGTCACTCCACAACAAGTACAAATACGACTCTGTCATTGTCCATGTTGGAGTGAATGACTTGAGGCGTACCTCTGTGGACTACATGAAAAGAGACATGGAAGAGCTCTCGGATCATGTGGCCCCAGGCAGGTATGACTCTAGCCCTGAGTAGCATCCTGCCTTTGACCAGAATGATACCACAGTATAAGGACAAATTGACTGACTTCAACAATTGGCTAAGCTTCTGGTGTCATTCAAAGGGGATCCAGTATCTGTCTGCCTGGGATGACATGATCGACAAACCACGATGCTTTGCCAGGGATGGTCTGCACCTGTCGCCCCTGGGATTCAGGTTACTGGCTAAGGCTCTTGGCACCCCTATAGTGCCTTTTTTAGGCAAGGCTCAAAGGACAAAACCACCACTGTAACAGGTACAAGTATGCAAAATCTGAAGGTAATGCTACTCAATGCTAGAGGTCTAAACCTCAAAATGCACTCTGTCGAGGAACTCCTACAAATGGAGAACATTGATATCCGTGCAATAACTGAGACCTGGTTCAAGGCTCCAGAGAGCACCCCTGCAATACCAAGCTACAACTCTTACCAGGACCGAAACACTATAGGTGGAGGAGTGTCCATATTCACCAAGGATATTCACACCTCCAGGCTAGTTGCCCAACACAATGCATCCTAAATTCTCCAGGTGCAACTAACACTAGGTAAGACTGCAGTCCAAATTGTAGCTTGCTACAGATCCCCCACCATGCCTCAAGATTCTCACTACACCTTTCTAAACATACTGGAAAATATTAAGGTACAACCAAACACCCTAATACTGTGTGATTTCACCTACCCTGCCATTAACTGGGAAAACTACTCGTGTACCAACACCTTTGCCCAACGGTTCTTGGAATTCATAAATTCTAATAATGCCCTGGATCAGCTAATTCATAGTCCCACCAGGGCCTCCAATATCCTGGACCTGGTCATTACCAACAGGGGAAATCGATGCTCCATACCAGTGCTCACCCCCTCTTTGGTTAGGTCTGACCATAATCTAATCACCTTTGACTCCCACCCCCCAGTAAGAAAACATCCATAAAAAACTTCTCCAAGGCCAACTTCATGCTACTCAAGTCAGAAGTGGCAAACTTCATGACACCCATGCAGACGGGAACTGATAGTTCGACTGCCGAATCCTACACTAAAGCACTGTACGAGCACATCCACTCATGCATGAATCGTACCATCCCAAATAGAACCAAGGTGCTCTCCTCCAAAAAAAGAAAGACAGTCTGGTGGTCCCCTGTCATAAACAAACTATACAACAGAAGGAATAAACTGTTGCAGAAAAGAGGAAAATCACAGGATGCAAAAAACTCCCTTAGCAGCCTCAGTAAGAAGCTGATATCCCTCATAAAATCCTCCAAAGCTAGTTACGAAAATAAAATTGCTAAAGATTCCAAAGACAACCACAAGGCATTCTATAGCTATGTCAAGAATGTAAATGGCAATGCTCAGATCTGCTCTGAGCTACAACAGAATGGCATTAAATATACCGATCCCAAGGACATTGCCAGTATCCTGGCAGATCGATTCATTGCCAACTTCACCCTCCTCTCACCCCCTAAAGGGCCCATCTCAATACAGAAAGACTGCCAAATTCCGGTAATCACGGCCACACAGGTAAAAACCGCACTCTCCAAAGTTAAGAATACAGCACTCATGGGACCAGACGACATCCCGGGCTGTGTACTACATGAACTACAAAATGAACTGGCACCTCACCTAAGTGTCATGTTTAATCATAGTCTCATCTCAGGCTTCGTGCCCATTGAGTGGTGCACAGCTACAGTTATCCCACTCCACAAGGGGGGATCCACCTTGGATCCTGAGAACTACCGTCCCATCAGTCTGACAAGCCTAAGCTGCAAGGCCATGGAACGTATTATCATGGCACGTATAAACAAAGACACTGGCAACCTTCAAACACTGGACCCCACCCAGTGTGGGTTTGTGAAGGGCCGATCGTGTCTCCTGAACCTGATTGACTTCTTCAAATCAGTCCCCAGAACCGTGGACAAGGGTAAGGCAGTCCACACAGCCTATCTGGACCTCACCAAGGCCTTCAGCACCATCCCCCATTCTGAAATCATAGACAAACTTACTAAGCTGGGCATAAATCCCTACATCACTTGATGGGTTGCCAACTGGCTTATTGACAGATCCCCCAGTGTAAAAGTAGCCAACTCCAAATCCAGCTCCAGACAATTGACAAGTGGAGTACCTCAGAGTTCAGTCCTGGGACTACTCTTGTTTGGCATCTACTTCTTTGAAGTACAGGCCAACACTGAGGGACTCTGGCTAACAAAGTTCACAGATGACTGCAAACTGGGAGCCATTATTGCATCCCTAAATGATGTGAATATTCTACGAAAGGGCCTTACAGAAACAGATGCTTGGTGCCAGAGCCATGGGCTCAAGCTCAATGCCAAGAAGTGTATAGTTATCCCCTTTGGGAAAAACCATGTACTCATGAATTATCACATAGGTGGCAGTACACTAAACACTGAAAGTGTGATAACAGACTTAGGGACACAGGTGGACAGTAGTCTCACCTTCAATAACCACATCACCACAACAGTCAGGAAATCCTTCTATGTGGCACACCTCATCACTAAGGGCTTTTCATCCAGGAAAAAAGGAGGTCATTGTCCCACTGTACTCATCCCTCATTAGACCCATCATAGAGTACAACGCCCCATTTGTTATGTACCTCACAAGACATCTGCAACAACTGGAAAGGCCACAGAAACACCTCACTAAAAGAATCACAGGCCTAAAGCAGATGCCCTATGCTGACCGACTAAAAAAACTCCAGCTATACTGTGTCGCATACCGTCAACCTAGTGGCGATTTCTGCTTAACATACAAGGCCATGTCAAACCCAGAGCTGTTGGACATGCTGCACTTAAAGAAATCTCAAACCATCAGAGCCACACACTCCAGGGACCTAAACCTTGTCATCACAATGCTGGAGGGATAGGTTCCTGACCCAGAGACTCCCCATACTCTGGAATCGACTATCCATACATGTCAAGCAGAGCGCCTCTTTTCCCTCTTCAAAAGGAACCTTGACGACTGGATGGGAGATAGGAAATTTACTCTGGGGATCACGTCAGTCGCCCTGCTAAACAGGGGTCCAGGGAAGTAAATATTGTGGGAAGAAATAATTGGGGAATTGTTATGGCTAGGCTTGTATAGGCCCTAGGGCCGATAGCCTAGTACCAACCTATGAACCTAAGAGAAGATGTAGGCTAGAACAGGCATAACAAGTGGCTTTGTATTTTCTAGGCTAGGACAAGCTTAAGCAATGGGAGTGATGACAGTACAGTGCAGGAAAGGGCAGATGTAGGTAGTGGTTGCAGTACAGGTTGTAGGGTAGTAACAAGCCTAACTAGTGGAGCTGAACTGGTTCTAGGTTAGGACAGGCCTAACGCATGGGGCTGTTCATAGCGTAATGTATTGGATGGGACATGCCCGTGAATGGTTCTGTCTTTGTGGAGGGTATGGCTACAAAGTTGCACTAGGGATAGTACAGAACTAGGGGTAAGAAACCAATGATGTTAACTTTATTCTTGCCAGTCTGCTAATCTGACTTTGTTTTTCTGTGTTTGATGGCTGCCCTTAGCTTATGTCGGTGTAAGCACCTTTCTGTCTAGTTAAATTAAGGAGCTTGTGTTCATCATGCTCTATCTAGCCTGCTTGCTATCTGCTTTGTATTTGTATTTCTTTACAGTACATTTTATGACAACTGAGATTTTTTTTTTTGATTCACAGAACTCACAGCTTGGAGTACATTCAGTCATCTCACATTTACCTACTATGGAGAAATCTGTACAATCAGAGGAGGTAAGCATATGTGACATTGTACAGGATGTGAATGTATGTGTGATTTTTGTGTGTGTATATATATGTATATATGCTTGTATGATGTATTTTCTGTATGTGTGTGTGTGTGTGTGTCTGTATCTGTATGTATGTGTGTATATACAGAGATACACACATTTATGTATGTGTGTGTGCGTTTAGAAATATATAGTTATGTATGTACACTGTGTGTGTGTGTGTGTGTGTGTGTGTGTGTGTGTGTGTGTGTTTGGGTATTTATGTGTATATATATATATATATATATATATATATATACATATATATATATATATATATATATATATATATATATATATATATATATATATATATTTATTTATATGGGTGTATTTCTAAATCCCGAAGACCACATTACTGAAGACAAAAATCTCGAGATGAAAATCTCGAGGTCTCGGAAACCTGAATGTTGACATTTTCCCACGGTAAGTAAACAGTTGGCCACTGCTAAATGGAACGCACACTGAGGCCAACATGCCCTTTTCTCCACTGTAGTGTGATCCTGGAGTTGGTATATTAATTTAGGGTGTGTGGGGAGTTGGGGGTTATAGCCCCCCCCACCTAGCTAGATGTTACTTACCTTGGCATGCTTTCTGTTTTGCAATGGGCAAGTGCATACTTGCCATGATCAAATGCTGACTTCCGGGTTTTGTGACTGTGGTTTCGTGAGTTTTGTTTTCGGAAATGTGGTCTTTAGGATTTAGTAGAATATATATATATATATATATATATATATATATATATATATATATATATATATATATATATATTTGTGTGTGTGTGTGTATGTATGTATCCTTTTCTATATTCGTAACTGTTCGTCAGCATGCAGAAATGTCAACACTAACTAATTTGACCTCATATGGTCGAAACAAAAAAAAATCCACAAAGGATCAAAACAGGATCAGCCAGTATTTTTGTAATGGGGGGAAGCCGTCCAGCACCCCTACACACCCTGCTAATTATATATACCAACTCCAAGGCTGCAGTATAGTGGGGAATGGATATATGCCCTGATTCCGACTGTACCGCAGTCTCATGGTGAAAAAGTCATTACTTGATCATCTGACCACTTTCGATCAACTGTATTGGCTTTTTCACTCTTGATCAAAAAGCCAGTTTGACGGAAGGTTCTTATATGGATATATGTATATTGTGTGAATACACATTTGTGTGATACAGAATTGATCTAAATGTTTGGTCGGAAAAAGTCGACATCACATTTGTGTGAAAGTATTTTATCTAAGCACACTTTGCGTGAAAACAACTTCAACACCACAGTCTTTGACAGGGAGAGGTACTGAATTCTCTTGTGTAGAATTTTGTGTTTATAGTTCTGTGTATAAAATTACATCTGTAGGATTCTATACTTAACATCCTTCCAGACGACTTTTATCTGTATAAGTATGTGTATAGAATTTTAAATGTTTGAATTGAATTATTAGTATTCCTTCTATAGCATTCTTTGCTTCAAGGGTTCTGTAGTCAAAAGCTGAGCATCAAAATCATGACTATCAGAAATGCTGAACAATAATGTCCAAAACATTGAAGGGTGAAATCTCCCAAAAGAAGGGAATTTCTATCAGTGCACACTTGGAAATTGCACCAGCAGTGATATCTAATGAAAACAGTGATCAGTGGACAGGGGTGTCCCTACTTTACACACACTGTGTTCCATAGTACATCTTTCCTGATTGTAAACGTCCATAATTCCTATCAGTCAGTTAAATGTGTTTAGACTAAATATTTTCACAGAAATGTGTTGTCGACCGAATTGTGTTGCAACCATAGATCAGTTGTATGTCACTGTCACACATATGTGTATTCACACAATTACACAATTTACATCTATATATATATATATATATATATATATATGTGTGTGTGTGTGTGTGTGTGTGTGTGTGTGTGTGTGTGTGTGTGTGTGTGTGTGTGTGTATATATATATATATATATATATATATATATATATATATATATATATATATATATATATATGTATATATTTATTATTATTATATTTATTTTACATGCATTTGGACCTAGAGTAAAGACTTTGGTTGAGTTCTTGGAGAGTGTGTGTGAGAGAGAGATAGAGAGAAAGAAAGAGAGGTTCACATCTTTTAAAGATGGATGAATCTGTAACTTAAGGGAGAAGGGTCCTGTGATAATCTATAGCATAGAGAGCAACTCAAGTTGTGGTTGTGATACTTGGGCTTGGAACCCTGAAGGTTGTCATAGTGGGTTAATTTACCTGCGTTGAAATTTGTATTGAGTTTGAGATATGTGCCTTAATTGAACTGTGAGTACCCTACATAATGTATTTGGTGTATTGGAAATTACCTTGAGAAGGTATGGTGGTGCTGGAAATAAACTGCTTTGTAACCACATAGTAAGTCTTCAGGGTGTTGAACATATGTCACTGGTAGTTGAAGTTTGGTCAAACATATACTGGACTACAATATTTTCTGTTTCTGTGCTGATGCATGCAAGTGCTAATACCTTGTTAGTTTCCCCAACTGTTGAGAGAACTTTTGCTGTCTGTACCAACACACACATCTGCATATGCTGGGGGGAGGTGGTGAGAGAGGGGGAGAAATGAGTGGGTGCTTACTGGAAAACTGATACCTTTTGGAGAAATTTGATTTCTGCTATGGATAAAAACATTGAAAAGGAAGGGACATTGTAATGAGTTAAGGTGATTCTAATAGTAAGTGAAGTTGTGTGTGTGTGTGTGTGTGTGTGTGTGTGTGTGTGTGTGTGTGTGTGTGTGTGTGTGTGTGTGTGTAAATGGTGGTGAGGGAACAACCTTGCCTAAGAAGTGTTGTCAAAAGAAGTCATAACTAACTGCTAGATCAGTGGTGTATATTAAAGAACTGTCATAAACTATTGCGTACAAGTTTTAGTTTCTGCTTATTAAGCTGTAATGTGCTAGAGTCATTAGGCAGTGAATCCCCAGCAGAGAGGGTAGAAGCAGAAGCTGCAATTTGGAGGCAAAATAAGTGGAACAGTTTATAAACAGATTAAAAGTATTACATGTAAAGCAGTAGTAAAATGAGAAATTCTGTTTATTATTTTAACAAAATAATGTGAAACTGTTGAGCAATTACTTACTAGAAGAAATGTATAGGAAATTGCTGAGAAGTTGCTTCCAAGATGTGGCTAGTGACTGTATTAAAAAATATATATTGGGAAAATGTTATTACTGCATGAAGCATATGCTCAAGAACACTGGTGTGAGAAATTACTGAAGCTGATAGTATTACTGGGTTGAATGTTTAAACTGTCAGAAGTAGCTTGCCATATTTTAAATGTAGAAGTAAAACCAGTGAATTGGTAAACACAGGATCTGATGTTGTCTTTTTCATCTGGCATCAACCTGTGAGTTATTGAATCCAGCTTGGATTTGATGCTGGCCTTTTCTCAGAAACTTCTATTCCACAGCTCTGCCTCTTCTACCCATAGTACACTACTCCCCCATCTACCCCAGATCTAATTTGCTGCCTTGAAGAACTGCAATACAATTGACAAGCTCCTTTTGTGTATTCTTTTTGGACATAGGCTAGGCTTGTGTCTTTTCCCCTAATTTTCCTCTACCCTTTAAGTGTTAGGTTTGATAGTTTTAGGATTAGATAGGATTGTTTGTAGCTGGTAGCTGGTCTTTTTCATGTACAGTTTAGGATAGGATTTTAATGATTCTTGTGGTGTTGCTGCCATGTTGTCTGTTTGAAAAAAAAACTTTAAAAAAATCAGTGTAGTGGTACTTACTATTATTACTGTTATTGTGTGGTTTCTTCTTAAGATGTTAGGGAGTTAGGTAAATAGGTAATAGTGCAGTTGATTTTTTTGGATTTTTACCATGTTTGCTGTGTAATTTGCTTTTTTCTTTCCACAGCAGTCATTACTTTGGATAAGGAGAAGGATAAAGGTTTTAAAAAGTTTGTGGCTTGCGGCCCCAAACTACCTTCTCAGACTGCACATGATCAGTGTGTCTACTGCCTCTGAGAGTTGCACCTCAATGTTGAGTGCAACATTTGTGCCAGATTTGGGGTTTGGGCACTTAATGAGCGCTGAATAAAGCTGGTGTTGAAGGGCTTATTGCCCTTGGCAGCTACCTCTACTTCTTCCCTCTCCCCATCGCCTATGAAGAAGTCTGACAAGCGTGGTAAGGGTCAGGGCAGGGAAAAGGATAAGGACCCGAAAGTCCGGGATAAGGACAGAGGGGATCACAAACAAGTGGCTTCTGGGCCTTCTGACCAGCCGGACCTCAAAGTCCTCTGATATTCAGCTCCTCCAGCTGCTTCAGTGTCAGGGTTTTCACCTGAGTCTTCCCTTTCCCCTCTCCACCCTGGATCTAGGTTTTTCTGGTTCAGATTCAACAATCAGATCCCAGTGCTGCCAGAAGGATGTTGAAGCTCTCTTCATTGGCCTCGTCGACTTGGTCAGCTGGGTATGTAGGGAGTTTGAATTCCTTGTATGTGAAGCAGTTGATGTGATCCTTTTTGAAGGCTCAGATACAGCTATGGCTTCTACCTACTGCTTTGACCCCAGTGCCAGAGGGTTCTGCTTCATCCTTTGCTATTCCTTCTCAGGGTCCTATGGCTGTGGGGTTTATGGATTCTGTCACTTTGCAGTCACTGAGGTTAGCTGTGACATCTTGGCCACTTTAGGCATCAACCCCTCACTTAGCCTTCTTGACTCTGGTGGATTCTGAGCTGGGGCTGCCTTGGAGCCAAGAGTTTGGGCCATGACCCCAGGGTTGGATTCAATTCTCTGAGTTTCAGAGTCATCCCTTCCTCTCAGGGCTTCTGTGCTCAACAGCTTGGCTCCAGTCTTGGCATCTGAGCAGGCCAGCTCAACCTTGGAAACCGGCATCTTGCTCAGGTCTTTCAGTCCATGTATTGTCTGCTCCGGCTGTCCCACTTCATCATCTCCTTTCAATGCTGTAGAGAAGATTTTCTCTAAGTCAAAGAAGGAGTGGTTGGCAGTGACTGGTCATCTTCCTCCATCTTCAATGTCTGGGACTGCAGATATACATCACATGGCTCTGGGACAGCCTAAACCTCTGGGCCTCTAGCCTTTTCCACATTCCCTCTAGATTCTCCAGTTTGAGAGGGACATGGTTGGAGCCATTTCAAAATGAAACACATGGATTCCCCTGAGGAATCTCTCTCTGAGGACATTGACTTCAATGAAGGGGAGGGGGTTCCCTGAACTCCCCAGCAAGGATTCCTCCTTTGGCAAGATCCTGGAGTTATTGTGTCAGAATCGGGGATGGCCTGTCAAAGCCATTTCTCTGGAGAAATCAAGTGTTTTGGGAGGCCTTTGGTGTGGACCTGTCCATGTCCTGGGTGGTTTATCTTCAGGACATGCTTATCAATGTGGTATCCCAGAGGGCATGAAGAGAACCGAATGTGGTGGAACCAGTCCCCAAGAATCCACAAAAAAACAGAGCCAAAAGGTGACTTCCACTAACTCAGTCAGATTTTATTTAGCTCTTTCGTCAACATATATCATTTGACTTCTTCAGAATAATTAAAACTGCAATTAAATGCATATTCTAAAAAAAACACAAACACACAAAAACTTTATTTTATCTCATTCTAAAACTGTGGTCTTATGTAGTTTAGTTAAACTTAATTAAATCAAATTTAGTATTTTTTAAGCTTCAACATGTTTAAATCAACTGTCTTATAGTTTTTTATTTTTTTGTATTTTTTTGTGTTTGTTTAGAACTGTAAGGTGTTCATATGTTTTTGTGTGTTTTTTTAGACTATGCATTTTCTGTAGACTATAGCTTTAATTAAATTACATTTTTTATTGTAATATGTTTTTTATTAGTTAAATTGAGTCAGGTGATGTTCTCTGAATGGTATTTATTTGTGCTTCAATTGCAGTTTTAATTATTCTGAAGAAGTCAACTGATATATGCTGACGAAAGTGCTAAATAAAATCTGATCAAGTTTGTGGAAGTCACCTTTTGGATCTGTTTTTTTGTGAATTTTATCCTGTATTGGTTCCTGGTTTTACTTGTTGACTAGTCCCCAAGAAGCCTGATAAGATCTTAGCCCCACCTAAGGACTGATCACATTGGAGTAAGGGGAACACAGTTGATTCAATCATGGTGGTGGCAGCCATCAAAAAAGACATTTCAGAAGAGAGTTCCTCAGTCCATCCGCTGAACAGAGAGTCCAATACTTTAGACCATTTAGGAAAGCGCACCTACCCTACAGTAACATTTGCTGTGAAAGATCTACATTTTCTGGCTCATTTGAGGAGACTTCAGTGGGACCTAGTGTCCGAAGTGTCAAATGTAGTGAAGACAAAACAGACCCAAGAGATGCAGAAGAATGTTGAGGCACAGTTGTCTACCCATGCACTCTAGTAATAACATAGATCTATATATCTGCTCTCCAATGCAGCTGATGATATGTTGTGTGCATTGGGCACCAGCATTGCTATCTGCCAGCACCTCTGGCTGTGGTTATATAGACTGCTTTAAGGTGTCATTTGTCAGTACCCTGTTCAGCGGTTCTTCACTTTTTGGCACAGAGGTCAAGGATATGTTAACACATAGCATGATGTAAAGATGCTATTTGCCATCTGAGTGCACTTTGCCACCTCCCTGGTGGTCCTTTTCCTGGAATCTGAAGTGAGGGCAAGTGCCTGTTATTTTACAAGTCTCAGCAGCCTTTTTAAGACACTCCCTGGTGAAGGTTCCCCTTGCAGTAGGGGTGGGGCGGGGGCAGCCATAATGCATGCCATCTATGTAGCAGCAGTAGTCCTGGGAACCAAGTCTTCCAAGGACCTTTCACAGGAGATCATTTCAGCATACCTGAAGGGTTGCCCAGCTGTTATGCTCTGGAGGCAGTCAGGAGTTGCTTGGCTTTCCACTTGAAAGCTTGGGAGGCCATTATCTTGGATACATGTTGTGAGTCGTATCCTCATGTTATACAATTCCATTTTGTTTTGCATTGAGAGAAACAAGAAAATCACTCCCAGACATTCTACCCCATCAGAGAGGAGATGCAGCAGTCTACATTCAAAGGTTGCTGGCAAATCCAGCCATCCAAGAGGTCCCACTAGACCAGTGAGGATCTGGGGTCTATTACAGATTCTGTTTAGTGCCAGAGAAGAACAGGGACCTAAGATCAGTTTTGGATCTGAGCAAGTTGAACTGTTATGTCATGCAGACCAAGTTCTAGATGGTCATGTTGCAGTCTGTTATGCTTCTGTTGAAGAAGGATGACTGGAAGTACTCGATAAATGTCAAGAATGCTTATAAAGATTGTGAGACACTCCAGGTGATTTCTGCTCTTTTGGCTGGGAGCCCCCAAGGTGTTCACTAAGTGCATGACAGTTGTGGCAGCCTTGCTCACACTGCAGGGTTTCCAGGTTTTTCCATACCTGGATGATTGGCTCCTTACCACCTCCATGAGAGCATTGTTTTTTTAAACACCTTTACTGAATTATCACTTGTGACATAGGCACATTTATATTTATAGAAAAGTAACCAAATTGTATTAACAGGTTAAAATTAACAAACATTATGCTTCCCATAGATTGATGTATATCATATAACCTAAGCAACATTACATATATTATTCAATTCCTGTCCCTTTTTTTAAACAAGAAACATCTTTATTAAACCATCACTTAGGACATAAGCAATCATACATTTATATAAATGAAAACAGACCACACTAACACAATCCTAGTTGCAGCATTTTACTTCACAAACCGTACTGACCACTCCCAGTTGCAAACATTATACATCACTTATAATCTACCCAATTGTTTTCAGTCATACATTACATAGCTAATTTTAAGTCCTGCCTTCTTTTAAACCCCATTCCTCCCCTGTATGTATTCTTCCCACAATTCCCATTTTTCCTATATAGTTTGCTCCTATCTTTTTCTAAAGATCTCAATTCCAGTTGTTTTATCTCTGTTACTATATTCACTACTTCTAATAGAGTTGGTTTAAATTTTGATTTCCATTTTTTAGTAATTGCTTTTTTTGGCAGCCACCATAATTAGAAACAGCAAGGCCTTAACAGGTCTAGGCAATTCCGATTCTGTGTCATAGCTCAGAAAAATCATCTCCTTCATCACACCAATCTGCCCACCCAGTATCCCCAACAGAGCATCCCACAGGAAATCCTTAAAATCTACCAACTCACTGCACTCCCAGAAAATGGAGTCTACTTGGGGTATAAAAATATCTATGTTACTATTTCCAAGCAAAAATCCTAAATCTTCTAGATTTTGTTGCATATTTGGGAGACATACATATATCCTCCCATTGTTTCATTGTGAATTGCTTATCTAGTCTCTCTTCCCAATGCTTTCTAAACTCCTCTGAGTGATTTTTATAGTTGTCATGCAATATTTTATATGCTCTTCTAATTATTCCTTTTTTAATGGCAGCTTCTGTTCTAGATTCTACTAAAAACTCTACCAGTGCTGGTCTTTCATTTAGGACCACCTGTTACTTTCTCTTTGCTTATACTCTGATATCAATCCTTAATAGGGAAACAATCACTAACCTGCAGTCCAGATAAATTCTTGGTGTCTTCCCTGTCTAGTTATTTGCTCCCAATACCTGGTTCCTTTGCCAGTTTTCTTCAATAAATTCCAGCTCTCTCTTGCCTGTTGTCTATATCCCTAATTGCAATCATCCTTATTGCAGAATCTTCTTTCTCCTTTCCCATGTTGGCTTGCTATTTAGAATATTTTCTGCTACTTTATGGATATAATATTCTGCATTAATATTTTTATTCTTCAAAAAGGCCTGCATCCAAAATCCCAGTCCTTCCTTGTTTCTTGAGCTTCCCCGTTTCAACATCATCACTTTCCACTTTGAATTATAGATGTTATGTAGTCCTATCTCGCCTACATTCTTACCCGTGGGTTCGGAGCCGATTATCGGCTCCGACTCGGCCGATTTTTTACTAGCTCAAAGTCTCTCATTGGCTGGGCTAAGAGGGTATCCCAGGAAACACTGCTCCCTATCACCAGATCTTGTTTGCCGCTTGTAGAGCTCGGACGTGGTCTCGCTTGGCTGTGGCCAAGTACCCTCTCTTTTTACTATTTCTCATTGAGAAAGTTGTTGTTCAAACCCAAAAGCTATTTTAATAGCTACTTTGGCTGATCACTAAATTGTGTGTGTGTGTTTCAGTGCTGTGATTGTTGTTTGGTATCCCTTCTGTTCCAGCGGGCTAGGCCCGTTTTAGTTAGAGGACCTAGTCCTCCCCTTCTGTACTTAATCAACCCTTTGTTTGCAGAACCGTTTTAATTAGAGGTTCTTGTGTGTGACTGTGTTGTTTTTTCCACTGTGTCTTGTTGTGTGAACTGTCTAGATTAGAGGCGCTCAGTGTGCCTGTTGGTTAGTACCTGGTGTTCAATATTGTGTGGTGTTTTCCCGCCATTTTTGCATGTTACTTCTAGGCTTCCTTTACTGTTCATAGTAAAATGTCCAAGGATCAGAAGGAACATAAGCCTTCTGGCTTTAAGAAATGTTCCAAATGTGGATATAAAATTTCCATCACGGATGGACATTCTGTGTGTGTCTACTGACTCGGAGCCATCCATTTACAGGAGTCGTGTAGCTTTTGCTACGCGTACAGTCCTAGGGTGCTCCAGGAGAGAAAAAACATGTTAATTCTAAAAGGACTTTTAAAATCATCTTTTGAGGAAGCTATTGATTCGGCTTCTAGTACTAAGTCTAAAGCTTCCAAGTCCAAGAAAAGGTCTCCGGCTCCATCTGCCTCTTTGGAGCCCCCGGAGAAGATTACAGTGTTGGACTCTTCCTCCTTGGCTCTATTGTCCTCGGGGCCACAGGAGGTATCGGTATTAACCGAAATGGCGTTGGCTCCAATCATCCTTGAGCCCATTCAGAGCCGATCGCCCAGTGTCAGACTTGGTTTACCGGACAAGAGATCCCAGTCTCCATCTATTTCCTCCAAATCCTCCAGGCTTTCTGATTTGGATTTTGACAGGGTAGTGCAGAGGCTCCTGCAATCGCCGGTGTTGGCCAAATTGTTTTCGGCTCTGACCCATTCAGCTCTGGAGCCTATTGCCATGTCCGTCTCGATGATTCCTCCTCTGAGCACTTCCTTGCTGGCAGAGCCAGTATGCTCTGCTCCGAGTGATGTTCCTGCGCCGGCTCCGATACCCCCTTTGGGTTTATCGGTGCCGACTTCTGCTCCGACCATGTCGGTCCCGTCCACAGGGTTTGAGACTCGGGTTTCTTCGGTCGGGCCCGAGGGGGATACGTCGGGACAGCTGTCGGTTCCGAGTCTCCCTCTCAGTGCATTGGCTCGGGAGATCCCGGTCGTGGCCTCGGAGGCCAGTCGGTTCTCGGAGCTTGGAGGACCTGCATTCGAGGCCATGCGGAGTGCGCTGGCAAGATCGTCCACTACATCACGCGGGTTGGTCATTCTGTCCCCCACCACCCCGGTGAGATCCTCTGACACTCCCCTGTCCTTGGACAGCAGAGCACCAGGCCCTAACAACACCCCCACAAGTGGTCCCCAACCTTCTGAGGGTCTCCCAGAGTCTTTGCCTGAGGAGCCCCCCAGAAAAAAGTTGTGCAAGAGGAAGCACATAGACTCCGGGGATAAGTCTCTCACTTCCGATACTGACCTCGAGGAATCGGAAGGGTCCCCCAAGTCTTCCTCTGATGAGGTTTCCTTCTCCAATATCCTGAAGATACTGAAACAAAGAGGAGGCTGGCCTTCCAAAACTCCTTCCGAGGAGGAGTCAGTATTCCTTAAGGCCTTTGGCGCTCAACCTTCCGCCTCCTGGGTGTCTCCACCCTTCAACGAACTACTTGACCTCATTTGTCGAAAGGTGTGGGAAAATCCTGATTCTGTAGAGCCCGTACCCAGGTGCCCCAACATTTCCTGTCTGCACCCCAGGGTAAAGAGTTTCTATCAAAAGGAGTCCCGGTAGATGCCATGGTGGTGGTGGCAGCCACCCAGAAGGACGTCGCAGAATCTTCCTCGTCGGTCCATCCTCCTAACAAGGAGTCTAGGACTATGGACTGGTATGGGAAGCGTACCCTTTCTTCAGCAACCTTCACCTTACAGTCGCTGAATTATTTATCTCACTTCACTCGGCTCCAGAGAGACCTCCTCAAAGAACTGGGAGATACTCTTTTGGGTAACGTACCTGAGGCGGTAGCTCAGACTGTTAACGCACAGGTGTCTACCCTTAACTCCATCACTAACTCATCCATGCGGCTCATTTCATATGCGGCCGAAGGAGCGAGTAGCGCAGCGAGCTCAGGGATTGCACTTAGAAGGCAGGCCTGGCTACGCCTGTGTCACTTCGCGGAGTCCTTCAAGTCTTCCTTCACTGACGCCCCATTTGACGGTTCCTCCTTGTCTGGGACCAAAGTGAAAGACACGCTCACCAGGTACGAGCAAGAGGGAAAGACCCTGTCTGCTGTCGGGGTCCATTTTTCCCTTCCTTCTAGGCCTTATCCCAAGGCCCAGCGAGGGGGGGGAGATGTGGTTCAAGAAATAACAGAGGTTTTTTCCTGCCACACAAGGTGAACCCCCCCCTCCAGAGGCAGGGGAGGGGGGGGTTATTCAGGGAGATGTCACCCCAGAGGCAGAGGGGACCCCGCAATTCGGGAGACTGTGACTCCTTTCGTGGCTCTCCATACTCTCATTCTTGAGGGTGTGCCGGACTGCGCTTATCTGGAGCCAGTCGGGGGTCGAATTTCCTTATACCCGGAAGTTTGGGAGAGCATCACCCAGGACCAATGGGTCCTAAGGATAGTTTCCGGAGATTACCTCATCCCATTCGCTTCAGTACCCCCGCCCATAAGAAAAATCCCAGACATTCCACCCAGTCAAATGGATCAAGCAGCCTCAGAGGTGCCTCAGCTGCTGGAAAAAGGAGCCATCCAACCAGTCCCCTCAGACCAAATCAGATTAGGGACTTACTCAAGATTCTTTTTGGTGCCAAAATGAACAGGGGACCTGAGACCCATACTAGATCTCAGTCAACTCAACAATTACCTACACAAGTCCAAGTTCTGAATGGTCACTCTACAGTCAATCCTCCCATTGTTGGGAGAGAAAGTTTGGATGTGTTTCATCGATCTCAAGGATGCTTATTACCATATCAAAATGGACAAAGCATCCAGGAGTCATCTTCGCTTCTGGCTGGGAGCCAGTCACTTCCAGTTTCGAGCCCTTTGGTCTCACCACAGTCCCCGGGGTGTTCACCAAATGTATGGCAGTGGTGACGGCTCACTTGAGACATCAAGGATTCCAGGTGTTTCCGTACCTACACAACTGGATCCTTACCGCCCCCACCAGGCATCAACTAGTTCAAACGAAGGACGCTACCCTCAGTCTCTGTCATCAATTGGGCATAACGATAAACTGGAAAAATCTGCCTTATTGCCCTCACAGCGTGTCACCTTTATAGGAGCAGAGCTGGACACCATCCAAATGCGAGCATTCCTGCCACAAGAAAGAATCATGGTGTTGCAACGACAAATTCATATACTGATGCCACTCAGACAAGTACAGACAAGAGTGGTTCTACAACTCCTAGGGACCATGGCGGCGACTATCATGCTAGTACCTCTAGTGAGATTACACATGAGACTTCTTCAGTGGCTCCTCTTTGTCCAATGGTCTCTACAAAGGCTTCCACTATCTCATCCAATCTTAATCACAGACAGGTGCAAGCAGGATCTCTGTTGGTGGTTATGCACCAACAATTTGAACAGGGGAAAATGTCCTAGAGATGAGAGCAGTGCTTCTTGCGTTGCAGGCACTTCAGGAAGTTCTTCCTCTAGGGACTATTGCGATACACTCAGACAACATGTCAGTAGTGTGGTATCTCAACAAGCAAGGGGGTACACAATCTTACCCCCTATGCAGAGAGGCCATGCGAGTGTGGAATTGGGCAATAGCTTTCCAACGGTTTCTGGTGGCGACGCACATTCCGGGGGAATCCAACGTAATAGCGGACAGGCTAAGCAGAGCAATACCTATGCCTTACAAGTGGTCCCTGAATCGACTGGTTGCAGAGCGAATCTTCAGCAGGTGGGGTCAACCTTGCTGCGACCTGTTTGCCAGCCCTCTCAGTGCGAAATGCAGCAACTACTTCACGCTGATCCCCCCACAGGGGGAGTCACCCAGGGACGCTGTGGTTCATGATTGGCCATTCGGTCTACTCTGTGCTTTCCCTCTGTTCCCCTTCTCTCAAGGGTGATTCAGAAAGCTCAATCCTTGGGAAGCAGAATGATTCTGATTGCCCCACATTAGCCTCGGCAAGTATGGTTTCCCTTTCTTCAACCATACGTTGTAGACACTCCTTGGATTCTGGACCCTCTACCAGACTTACTGACACACATGTCGGGACAGTTCAACCCCTCTCTGAGGACTCTCCGGTTGACTGCCTGGCTACTCCACTTCCATCGCTAGTCAGACGTCATATTTTTCCACCGGAGGTGGTCCATATTCTATCGTCTTCCCATAAGCCATCTACTAGGAAGATTTATTCTAGCAAATGGAAAAGGTTTTCCATCTGGGCTCATTCTAGAGGTATTGATCCTTATACAGCCCCGATAGATTCAGTTCTGGAATTCTTGTCAATGCTCTTCTATCAGGGGATCCACATCAGCCACCATCAAAGTTCAACTGGCAGCAATATCTAATTTTCACGTAGCAAATGAACCTAGTCTTATGGCCCACAGACTATGCAAAGCATTCCTTAAAGGTACCCTGTTACTTCATCCCCCAGTGTCCGAACCCGTCATGCCCTGGGACCTCAGTTTTGTTCTCCAAGCACTCACATTGCCACCTTTCGAACCTGCAGCTACCTATGAGTTAAAATTCTTAGCATGGAAAACAGCTTTTTTGGTAGCTATCACTTCAACTCAGAGGGTCTCGGAAATTCAAGCCCTCTCCATCAAGCCCCCGTATTTAATCTTTCACAAAGATAGGGTTTCTCTTAGGCCAAACCCATCCTTTCTTCCTAAAGTGGCTTCTGTGTCTAACATTAATCACTCCATTGAACTGCCAGTGTTTTTTCTCCACTTCTCTAATAAGGCAGTTTAGATTTCACCAATTGGATGTGCATAGACAGTTACATTTCTGTATATACCGGACGAAAGATATTCGTAAGTCTGACCAACTCTAACTCTTTGTATCCTTTTCAGAAAACCGATTGGGTTCTCCGATATCCAAGGTTACTCTTTCTAGATGGATAGCCAGTTGCATCTCCTTTATCTATCAGGCAGGAGATAAAAGTTTGCCATTTCCAGTCAAGGCACATTCCACACGGGCTGTTTCCACTTCCACAGCTTTTCAAGCTAGATTGTCAATGGATGATATATGTGCTGCAGCTACTTGGGCTTCTCCCCACACCTTTGTTTCTCATTACAAATTAGATGTGGTTTTCAGGGGCAGATCTTCCTCTGGTTCCACAGTTCTTAGGAGTATTTTCCTATGAGCCACCCAGGATGTAGGTGCTAGGGACGCTGTCCCACGGGTAAGAATGTAGGCGAGATAGGACTACATAACATCAAGAAGTTATGTACTCACCATAACGTTCGATGTATGTAGTCCATCTCACCTCACATTCTTACTTACCCTCTCACCTTTCCCCCTGCCTGGAGGATTTGGAGCATAAGATTTGGAGCATAGGTTGCCACCTGTTGAGTCCCTTCTTTAGTGACTGATTTAGATGCATGTGAGGTGTGTATGAAGTGTATACATTGATGTTCATCGTGCTATGCTGCTGCAGTCATCACACTTGGGTTATCCTGCCATAAGGCGGTCCCGCAGTCGGCCTGAATTCCAAAGCCTTGGTCCGGCGTCGGTTGTCGTCGCTTCTTCCCTGACGTCAGTGCGGCAGGGGTATAAAAGAGACAGCCAACACCATTTTCTTCAGTCTTTCTTGCTGCGCGGTGCCCGAAGCAGAAGCAGTTCGCAAGTGCCGGTCGGCCAGCTCCTGAGATTTTCAAACAGAATTTCAGCCGAAGTCTTCTATAAAGCTAAGTACCCCATTGGGGAAACTTTTCTTGCCTCAGACCGATGTCAGACATAGTTAATAATTGTATTTCTTGTGGGAAGCAAATACCTCATAAGGATTTTCATTCTTATTGTATTCCTTGCCTAGGCCCAAACCACGACGTTTCTGGTTGTCGGTTTTGCGCTAGGTTCAATAAACGCACTATTAAGCGTCGGGCTGATACCGCCCGACATTATTTTGGCAGAAAATTCAATTACATTATGTTGTCGGAACCTCTGACAACCGCTATGTTTAAAAAACGCAAGGACAAAGACCGGCAGCCTAGACCTAGACCAGATACCGAGGTCTCGGTTAGGCCTGCCTCCGGATCTTCGGTATTCAGTTTGGCACCTACGCAGCCCCTGACTACTGCAGATTTAGAAAATATGACTACCCCTCAGTCAGAATCTACTGGGCCACTGGAGCCGGTTCCTCCTCAACTCGCGGACGCCAGCCCTGGCGGCGATCCGGAGACTATGGACAGGCCTTTGGTTTCAGAAGGCATCTTTAAACCGACGACTCTCTCCGTTAAGTCATACACTAAGCTTCCAAAGGTTAAGAAACCGGGTCCACAGACTCCCACACAGGCCCCTATGCCTAAAAAACAGATGCTGAAAATGGCGGAGGACCTGATTACCCTGATCAGAGGTTCCCAGCCCCCTCCTGACAAAAGGCCTAGACTGGAGGAAGATTTACCTCCTTCTGACCAGGAATCCATTTCCTCAGCAGACTCTGAGGAACAGGATTACCCCTTCCACCTCTATGAAGACTCAGATGCTGAGGAGTCTATTCCCTCTGTTTCCCCCCCTGAAGACTTCTCTTTTGGGGAAACCCTGCACACCATGAGAGAGCATTTCCACTGGGAAGGACAAGATTATTCTGACTCCAAGAAAAGATTCCGTGAGTTTCTCCTTCTACCTCAGCATAGACCCCTAGCCATTACCCGAGGCTACAGATTTCATTTTCACACTTTACCACGGATGAGAGGAATGCCAAATCTGCCAACAAACCAATGGGCAGAGGCACAAAAGCAAATTTCAGCTCTCATGAACATGAAAGCAATTCTAAAGGTACCTGCAAAAGAGCAAGGTCAAGGATTTTACTCAAGACTGTTTCTAGTACCAAGAAAGACAAAGCCTGGAGACCCATCTTAGACCTTTCAATTCTAAACACGTACCTGGACATTCCCAAATTCAAAATGCTCACACTACAGCAGCTTCTTCCTATGCTGGGCAAGGAGTCGTGGCTGGTAACGTTGGACCTCCAAGAGGCATACCTGCATGTCCCTATCAGACAAGATTGCAGAAGATACCTCAGATTTTTGGCAGGCACAACGCATTATCAATTCTCTGCATTGCCCTTTGGCTTATCTACTGCACCCAGAGTATTCACGAAATGCCTGGCATCAATAATTGCATACTGCAGACAGCGAGGAATACAAATTTATCCATATCTGGATGACTGCCTGATCCAAGCGGACAGCAAAGACATCCTACTACAGCATCTGGCATTTGTGACAAAGTTGCTAAGTTGCCTAGGGTACACAGTAAACAAAAAGAAGTCAAAACTAATACCCTCACAAGAAATAATTTTCCTGGGTGCCAGCTTGAATACAACGGCCCAGATGGCTTACCTCACGCCAGACAAGCAAAAACAACTGTCTCAGTACTTCAAAAAGATGGCAACTTCTACCCAGCTCACTGCAAGGAAATTCCTGCAGGCATTGGGGTACATGGCATCCTGCATTCAACTAATTGCATATGCAAGGCTGCATATGAGAAAACTACAATGGTACCTAAAAAAGTGTATGGTCCCAACACAGACACAGCCTCAAAGCAAGTATAACTCTCATTTCCTGCCTTCAAAAAGAGTTTCTATGGTGGGCTCAAGCATGCCAAGCAAACAAGGGCCTTCCTTTTGTCTCACCTCCAGCAAATCAAACCTTGACAACAAATTCATCAGACTACGCCTGGGGTGCACACATGGCAGGACAATGCATGCAGGGCAAATGGTCTGCAAACCAAAGGCAACTACACATCAATCAAAAGGAGATGCTAGCTGTAAAAAATGCACTAACAGCCTTCAAGGACCTCTTGCATCCAGGACAACTTCTATTAAGGACGGACAACACCATAGTTATGTGGTACATAAACAAACAAGGAGGAACGCACTCCAACCCACTATGCAGACAGGCAATGGACTTGTGGAACACAGCATTAACTTTCCAAGTGCAACTGCAAGCACAATTCCTGCCAGGAAAAGAAAACATTTTGGCAGACAAATTAAGCAGAAATTTGACAGTCCCTCACGAGTGGAGACTTCACCCACAAGTATTCTCAGTGATAACTCAAAGGTGGGGACCACCAGACATAGATCTGTTTGCCTCAACCAACAATTGCCAGCTACAAAAATTTTGCATCCCCTGGCCTGGAAAGTGGATGCCCTATCATTCAGTTGGACAGCATTGTCAGTCTACGCCTTCCCACCTCTGCCTCTACTGACCCAGGTATTACTGAAAGCCAGATCAGAGAGACCACAGATGATCCTCATTGCTATGGACTGGCCACGCCAACACTGGTACCCACTACTACGAAACTTGACTTGCAGCCCTCTATGGATCTTACCTCAATTCCCTTTGCTGTTAACCCAACAAAACTCTCAGATCCTTCACAGTCAACTAAGGACCTTAAATCTAGCTGCATGGAAAATACCTTAAATTATCAAACAACACTTCTCTCAAAGGATGTCCAGAATGTCATTTTGGAGGCCATGAGGCCCAGCACCAGAAAAACTTACTCAGACAAATGGAAGTGATTTTGTGTGTGGAGTCAGGCCAGAAGCCTAAATCCTGGCATCCCAAATATTCCACACATACTCCAATATCTAACTGAGATGCTACACAAAGGTCTTTCTTTCTCATCCATAAAAATCCATGCTTCAGCCATTTCAGCTCAATATGATACGGTTCCTCCCATTTTCTCTCATCCTTTGCTAAGGCAGTTTCTCAGAAGGGCAAAAAATATAAGACCCCCCAGAAAACCACCAACTCCAACTTGGGATCTAAATTTTGTTCTGGAAAAGTTAACACTTCCTCCTTTCGAACCAGCTTTTTCAGCAGAGCTTCAATATTTGTCATGGACGACAGCCCTGCTGCTGGCTATCACCTCAGCATGCAGAGTCTCAGAACTACAGGCACTTATGGCAGTCGAACCCTTCATCATTTTCCATCAGGACAGAGTATCTTTACGCACCAACCCTTCCTTCATGCCAAAGGTAGTATCCAGTGTGGCTCTCAATCAGACCATACACTTGCTCACCTTTTATCCAAACCCACAGAATAAAGGAGAAAGACTCCTTCACTCTTTGGACATTCACAGACAGTTACGTTACTATTTGGACAAGACAAAGGCCTTCAGAAAATCTGACCAACTCCTTGTATCCTATGCACTAGGCTCAGAAGGAAAGGCTATTTCAAAACAGACCATCTCCAAATGGATAGCACATTGCATCCGCTTTTGCTACTCACACCACGGGAAAGCAGTGCCTGCTAGTATTAGGTCTCACTCTACCAGGGCTACAGCAACCTCAGCAGCCTTCCTCCGAGGAGTCCCAACAAAGGACATTCTGGAGGCAGCTACCTGGAGTTCAGTGCACACCTTCACCAAGCATTACCACCTTCCTCTGTACTCAAAAACCAGAGCTGGGTTTGCCACTGCAGTTCTGCAGGGCATCTTAGCTGCACCTAACCCAGTTTAGCTCCTACCACCTAACCATAGCTTTGGGACTCTACCCAAGTGTGATGACTGCAGCAGCATAGCACGATGAACATAGTACAGTTTTGTACCTACCATAAATGTAGATGTTCGAGTGGTTATGCTGCTGCAGTCCAGGTTACCCTCCCTCCATCCTCACTACCTAACAAGGCTTTTCTTATACCTCCATGTACTTCAACCTTTGGGATGCATGTCTATATGGTGTATTTGCTTACAACTAGTACCATTGTTTTGCACTAAGGTATGTTTTGCAAGCTTCTTATTTTGCCTTCTTAGTTTGGGGCACCTGACATCTGGGGCAAGAAAAACTGAAGAAAATGGCGTCAGCTGTCTCTTTTATACCCCTGCCGCACTGATGTCAGGGAAGAAGTGACGACAACCGACGCTGGACCAAGGCTTTGGAATTCAGGCCGACTGCGGGACCGCCTGATGGCAGGATAACCCAAGTGTAATGACTGCAGCAGCATAACCACTTGAACAGCTACATTTATGTTAGGTGCAAAACTGTACTTTTCACAGCAAACTAGATCTAGGGATAGGGAGCAGTGCATCCTGGGATACCCTCTTAGCCCAGCCAATGAGAGACTTTGAGCTAGTAAAAAATCGGCCGAGTTAGAGCCAATAATCAGCTTCGAACCCACGGGTAAGAATGTGAGGTGAGATGGACTACATACATTGAACGTTATTGTGAGTACATAACTTCTTGTTTTCTGCTTGGGGTATCTATAATGGCCTTAACTGTGTAGCTCTGAAATATCTCTTTAAATTGGGTAATCCCAATCCGCCCTGTTCTACTGGAAGAATCAGGTTATCCCACTTGACTCTGGTCATCTTCCCCTCCCAGATAAAGTCCTTCAGCCCTTTATTAATTGCGATCTACAACTTCTCCTCTGGTTGATAAAAATATTCCTTACCTGTGTATAAGACTAAAGGGACTAAAAACATTTTGACTGGTTGTAGCGTACTATCCATATCCATATAACAAAGCTTCTGTTTTCTCAGTTTTTGTATTCTCTTTTGTTTAGTGTCTTTCCACATATGCCAAGTAAATTCGCAGGCTCCAAAAAGGAGATGTGATGGTTTTATGCTATTTAAGTGTTGTATGTGTTTAGGTACTTCAGTCTGAAGAAGTCTCTGTGTATTTTAAGTGAGACGAAAGGGCTAACTGGAGTTTTTGTATTTGTTTGTATTAAACTGGTGTTTTCCTTTTTTGGAGCCTGCAAATTTACTTAGCATTTTGGACTTATTTTGTTTTTGCTGCTCCGAAGAGATTTGATTGTGTGTTGCAGCTGGCTCCAAATGGATAACCATGGAAATCTTGGCACGAGTTTTGATGCTTTAATAGCAGAATGTGTTTTAAATGACACACCTTTTGGTTCATTTATAATTAATAATGAAGGAAATCCGAGCCTGAATATCGGAAACAACAGGAGAACAGTTTGTCTTCGAGTGAGGAAGTACAGAAAAGTTGTTTAGCCGCACCAGCGAATCCATTTACCAACAATGGTGAACAACATTCATTTGTAGCACCTTTTCCCAGCCATAATGAACTGTTTGCAAACTTAGAAAAAGATCTATCCCATTTGAAACGTTTGCTGTTGGACAATATATTTTTTGAGAATTGTCTTAAAGTTCAAAGGGTCCTGAAGGGACTAAGAGGACTGAAATTACCAGCGGGCAAAAATCTACCTAAGGATTTGGAAGATAAATGGCTAGAAATAAATCAAAAGGTAGGCATGCAGTATATGGAAGTGTTACATGGCTATAATGTCGCTAAAATGACTGAGCTATCTAAAGGTGTTTGTGTTAATTTCTGTAAGCTTAAAGAAAATATTTCTTCAGTTAACTTCAACAGTAAAATGCTTGCCATATGTGAAAATCTTGAGAAATTGAATACATCGTTGAGTAAAAGAAAAATAAAAAAAGTATGAAAAAGATCGGATGGATTATGCTGTGGGAGTGGCTTCCGAGTATGGTTTACAACTGCAGAAAGAGGCGCGTCAAGAGGAGATGATGCAAGACGCTAATGATGCGGCTGTTGAAACTAATTCAGTGAGAAGATCAGATTGTCTTCACTCAGAAAAGCTGAATAGGTCAGCAGAGTGTGAAATAAATTGTAGCAACAATAATATGAGCTCTGCAGAGCCCAGTACATCATACCAAGGAGCAAATGCATCTTCCAGTGCTGAAATCCAAACAGAAGATAAGGCGATAGCTGACTCTTCAAAGCAACAAATAACTTCGAAGAGTAACCAACAGGTAGTGGATGAGTACCAAAGGGTAAATGGCAATGGAAAGTCATGGGCCCAAGTTACAGCAAGGAGCAGTAATATGAGTGCGACCAACTATAGAAGGCCTTCAAAAAACAACTTTGTCAAGAAAGGACAGAAGTGGAAGAACTAGAACCAGAAGAAACACTGTTGAAAAACTTAGGTACTGATAATTTTAAAATAATAAATTTATCCAGCTATTGTTTGACAAATGAAGAACGTTGTGTGCTGAGTAAGGGTTGGAATTTTGCTCCAGCCCAAAGAGCAGACAAATTACAAACAATTAATGATCTAAGGAATTATGACAGACTATTAAATTTTGATTTAATGTTTGATAAAAAAGAAGACTCAAACCTACAGTTTTATAAGCCTAGATGTTATAACCCTCCTTTGCACAAGGAATCGGAAATGTTTTTAAACATATGTGAAACTCCGATTATAGAAGTATTAGATACCAAAGCTGAATTTAAATACTATAATTTATCTAGAAATGAGACAAAGGTGTTTGATAATTTGATGAAGAATAATGATATCTTGTTTTTTAAGGCTGACAAAGAGGGATCACTTGTTGCGCTGGATAGGGGTGTTTATGAAATGAAAATAAAGTCATTATTATCTGATGATTATTATAAAAAAGTGACAATGGACAAGGTAAAAAGAGGATATATCTTTATTGATTCCTGTTTAGAGGAATGGTTTAACACAGGGAGAATTGATGATAGAACAAGAAAAAATCTCTCAAATGCAAACCCTAAAATTAATAAGATCTTTGGAATACCCAAGATCCATAAAGACTTGGATGAACCTCCGCTGAGGCCCATTGTATCTAGTGCTAATAGCAAAACAGAAGGTATGTCTGTCTTTGTGGACAAACACCTTCAAAAAGTTATTCCATTTAATTCGACTTAGAGACAGCTTTGATTTTCTAGAAAAGGTTGAGGAGTTGATTGTTAATGAAAAAGATTTGATTGTAACTTTTGATATTAAGTCCTTGTACACCATGATACCTAATGAAGAAGGAATGGACACTGTAAGGATGGAATTATTATGCAGTAATCTGTTTTCCATTAATACAGTGGGATTATTAATGGAAATGATAAACATTGTGCTTAATTACAACTTTTTGTCCTTTTATGATAAATGTCCAAGTGAATGGTGTAGCAATGGGGGCAGTGTTAGCCGCCAGTTACGCTAATGTATTTATGCATGGATGGGAAATTATCCATGTTTTACAAAGTAGGTATAAAAATTGCATTTAGGTAATGCTGAGGTTTATTGATGATTTTTTGTGTGTGTTGCAAGGGACTAATGAAGAGTTAAAAGAGTTCCTATATTATATTAAAAATATATGTACATAACTCAAATTTACACATCATGTTCATGAAAAAGAAATTAGTTTTTTGGACCTAGTTGTGTGCGAAGAAAACAATAAGTTAGCATCTAGAGTTTATAAAAAAGAGGTGGAGAATAATATGTATCTGCATTTTTCTAGTATGCACCCCAAAAAAAACTAAAATTAATATAGTGAAGGGATAGCTCTCAAGAATAAGTAGATTAACGAAGACAGAAACAGATTTTTTAGAAGAAGCAAATATTTTTGTGACAGAGTCATAAAAAGAGGATATCTGGAATTGGGGGTAAAAAACTGTTGGAAGAAAAAATTGTGATGAGGGAATATAAAGGAGAAGAAAATAGAGAACTGAGGCCCCCATTTAGATATGGGACGTCTATGGCCATTCAAAATAGTGTGGATTCACAAGCCATTAAAAATGTTATTAGTAGAAATTGGGGTTTATTTAGGGTAAATAGTGAACTGCTCAGTAAACTAGGGAGTCACCCCAAGTTTATTCAGAAGAAAGCTAAGAATTATAAAAACTACTTTCAAGGTAAACTGAATAGACCCAAAGTGATCAAACAAAAATGTGGCATGATTAAATGCTTTAATTGTAATATGTGTAATTATATATTTACAGATTCAAATAAAATAGTTATAGGAGAAAAAATAGTTAAAATACCTGGGTTATTCAGTTGTAAGTCAAAAAATGTTGTGTATTTAAGTTTTTGTGTTGAATGTAAATCCTTCTATGTGGGTAGAAGAACCCGTGAATTGAATAGAAGGATTTATGAGCACAAGTATGCTATTCAATCGGGAGCTGAAAGGAACACATTGAGTAAGCATTATAAAGCTAAAAAATGTAAGGTTGAGTTTAAATTCATTGTTTTAGAAGCACTTTCCAACAGTTTGAATATTATTAATATTGAGGAAGAGCTAGGCTGGCTTGAATATTGTTGGCAAGTAAGAATTAATGCCTGTTTTCCACCAGGGTTAAATAACAGAGAAGAGTTTGTGATGTATCTTAAAAGGAAAGGACTAAATCACTAGTTATTTGTGCTTTTGTATAGGTGCCATACTTGATTTTAAATTTAAATGCATTTGAGTATTGTGTTTTATTGAGTCATGTGATGCATGTATAATGATAATGTGATGGTTTTATGCTATTTAAATGTTGTATGTGTTTAGGTACTTCAGTCTGAAGAAGTCTCTGTGTATTTTAAGTGACACGAAAGCGCTAACTAGAGTTTTTGTATTTGTTCGTATTAAACTGGTGTTTTCCTTTTTGGAGCCTGCAAATTTACTTGGCATTTTGGACTTATTTCATTTTTGGTGCTTTGAATAGTCTTCCCACGTATCCTTATCTGCCACACTAGAATAATTTTTCTGGTTCCTCTGCTCAATCAGAAAATATCAGACTGGACCCCACCCACTTTAATTTTCACCTCCGATCCTTCATATATCCTCCTAATCAACCTTATATTTTTTCAGGAAATGCAAAAGCTTACATTGCCCTGCTCATAAAGTCCCAACTTACTCTGTCAAATGCTTTCTCTGCATCAAGACCCACCAACAACAATGGTATTTTGTTACATGTTCTGTTAATGTTGTCAAATGTTTGCCTCCCTTCCACAAAACCACATTGATCCATATGTCAATTATGGCATTACTTTTATCATTCTTTTAGCCATTGTAGTCATGAACATTTTATAATCATGGTTTAGTACTGAAATGGGCATGTATGAACCTGGGTCCAATGGATCTTTACCCTCTTTAGGTATTACAGCTACCACTACTTTCTTCCAGGATGTTGGTACATCTTCTTCTCTTAAAATACTGTTAAACAAAACCTTCCAGATTTTATCAATTTTTTTCCCTCATAGCTTCCAAACTTCCACAGGAATAACATGTATTCCTGGGGACTTTCCTGTAGATTGGTAATGCATCACAACTTTTATCTCATCTCCTCCTATCCTAACATTTAGAAATTGAGCTTCATCTACTTCTAACCTTGGCGTACCCAATTCCTCCACGAACATTTCCATTTGTATCTTCTCTTGACTTCCATATTTCTCTGATCCATAGAGACTTTCATAGAATTTCTGAAAATATTTCTAATTCCTGTACAGGATTTCTTGTCACCTTCCATGCCATAGACTCCCCAAGGTTGGCAACAGACCTTTCTACCCTCTGCTGCCTGAGTCATTGTGCCAGAAGTCCCTGTGATTTAGTGTAATTATCAAAAATCAGTTGCCCAACAGCGATCCTTCCAAACTCATGCATATCATCGAGGCAGTCTCCTACCTTCTGCCTAGCATTCTGCAGCTGATCCTCTTCTTGTCTGTGAGATGCCCCAACTCTGCAACACTTCAACATGTGTCAGTCCCTCTAAACAATTCTTGCCACTCCTTAACCATAGCTCACCTTTCTTTATTTTCACCCTATTTTTAAACTTCACCTTAATTTTATCCCACTCCCTAGCTATATTTTCAAAAATAATTTCTGTCCTTTCTAATATCTCCTGAATAATCTCCACTACCCATTCCTTAAATTCCTCTCCTTTCAACAGATGGGTGGGAAAGTGCCAGTGTCTCTTCTCTATTTCATTACCTTGTGTTTTCATCCCAGTCATTATTGGCACATGATCTGAAATAGTCATTAGGTACGTATCAAGCCTTTCAACCAAATTAACATGTTCCTGTGAAATGCAAATTCTGTCCAGCCTAGCCCATTTCCTGTATCCTGGGTAACAACATGTAAATTCTCTCCAAACTCTTATCACCAAATTCACAACTTCCATGCCAAACATCCTCATAAACCCCTTCAAAATTGTACCCTGTCTTGTTATACCTTCCCCTGTGGGCCCCCAGACACATCTTCACTGCTGCAAATCATATTCCAGTCCCCACCTATAAGTAACAATACATAATAGTGTAGTATAAGTTATAATAGTTTGGTATCAACTGCAGTTACCTTTTGTTTTTTTTTTCCTTTGCTTTCTTTGCATTTGTGTTGCTCAAAGAATTGTATTGTCTCTTTGAAGGTATGCTGCTCCTCCTCTGCATCCTCTATCTTTTTAGTACTTGGTAATCAGAGTGTTTGAAAACTTCAGACATAATATTTACCTACTTTTCCTTTTTTATTTCCAGTCCCCTCAGCAAAAGTTTTATCTGTGTTCTGGCCAACCTCCAATAAACCAAAGGCAGTCCGGTTGCCCTGCGTTAGTGGAATGCTAAAGCACTTTCAGCTAAACTAGTTTGTGTTTGAGTTGTATTTAATCTGTAAGGAAACTAAAGACATTATAGCCTTTTACTGTAAGTGTGCACACTACTGGTCCCCCACTGTTTATCTTCCTATTGTAATCCTAGGTCAGTTACTTAAAACTACTTTCTTTCTCTTGGAAAAGGTTTACCTATGTACCTGCAGCCCATACTTGTAATATTTTCCCCTATAGAATTGCTGGTCCTTGTCACCACACTGTACTAGATTAGTAGCACAAGATTTCTCCTTATTAAGAAGATACTGTGATACACTGACCTAGAATTGACTGAGCTTGTTTTTCCCGATTGTTTTCTTGGAAGCTGGCTTAGTCTGGTTTTCTGGCTCATCCCACTCCGTTCGCCCTCGCTGCACTTGGGCTCACTCCTCTCCCCTACCCTACCCTGATTCCCACCTACCCCTGACATCATTTCCTTTATAGCTACACATGCCTTGCCCCACCTTTGCACTAGCCAGTAGAGACCCCCCCACTCCTCTACTCATATCCCGCATCACCATTAACTGTAACACCCACACCCCTCCCCTCCTGAGCCTTACCTGCTATTAACTCTTTCAGTCACTCACTTAATAAAACTCCTTCAATCAATCCTGATTTCATCTACTAACCTTAAATAAATTCTTTACCCTTTAATTCTTTGTGACTTGAAACTAAATCATGGCTATACCCTCCTTTTTCTAATTCTTTTCTCATCTCTAAACACTTACCATAGTCCTCACCTGCTTATCACCCGATCTCTCACACTCTTATCCCTCTACCCACCATACAAATAACTACTCCACCCCTATTGCCCCCTCTCTCTTTAACCACACAACTATATAATTTCACAAGTTGAAAGTATTGTACATACCAAATGCCCAACTTGTCATCAAAACAAAACATCAGTTCCTTTGCAAATATTTCTTCCTACAAATCATTCAAAGCATAATATTATTCTTATCTGATGATATTCACCCCAACCCAGGTCCTTGCCAGCAGCACTCTAACCATACTTATACAGTACCCTCCTCCCAACTGCCTCGCAGATAACTCATTACAATAACAAGCCTCCAAAAATCTATCTCTTTTGTCAATGAATATACAAAGCATTGTCAATAAAAGCACCTTCCTTCATGCCTGGATTTCTCAATGTAACCCAGATATACTTGCCCAATCTGAGACATGGCTAAAACCTCATATTACATACTGCGAAATTCTCCCTCCTGGTTATAATATTTATAATAATGTTTTCCAGTTAGTTACCCATAGGACATTATGTATTTATTTAATCATTATTCAACTTTTTTAGATTGTTTATGAGTTTCCTAGATGTATTTTTTATATTTTTATATTTTTTTATATTTTTTTACGTTTGAAAGTTCACATTCAGTTTTGTTGTTCCCAACAGAGCTTAATTGTTTAAAATTTTAAATCAGTGTACCTTTAACATCTCAATTTCAACTAATGTTGGTTAATTAGTTTTAATTTAACTATGAGGTCACACTATTTAAAGACTTTCACTTGCTGTAATAAAGTTTTCTGAAGAAGTTTGCCTAGAAGGCAAACGAAAAGCGCTTCAAATAAATTCCTTGGATTAATTGAGAGTTTTGTTCTTTCTGGCGTTGGTAATTTCACCGACAGTGACTTTTTATCCAGCACTTAGCTTGTTTGGTTTGCTCAACGGTTCACTTTTTGGTTTTACTAGTTTGTTTTGGTTTTCTTAGTTATGGTTATAATATTGTTCGACTGGACAGAAGTAAAAAAAAAAAAGGATGGAGGAGTAGCTATACTCTACTCCATACTCTGTATCCATTTCCTATGAAACCATCATTTTTGGGGACATGAATATTGACTGGAACCTTGTTAATACTGCCACCCCTCGGTACTCTATTAACCTTTATGGCTTTACCCAGCTGATCACTTTGTCCATGCACCAGCAATAAAATTCCCAGAACGGCATGGCCATCGATCAGATATAGTATCCAACCCCCAGTGCTGTCATAACCCTTCCACACTACCTAACTCCCTTAATGACCACCTCCCTACCTCTGTAGTAAGACACTCTCCCAATCTTAACAAGAGCCACCAATGGAGAGAGCCTCATAACCTTAAAGATTACAACACTGTCACTCTAAACTAATTACTGTCCACTGTAAACTGGTCATTCCTACACACATTACCCCTTGAAGAGGCTGTCCAAAGCTTCAACAATATATTTCTAGGAACCCTAAACACCCTGGCTCCCTGTAGAAAAATGAGGCTAAAATGTAAATGTTCTTCATGTTTCACTGTTGCAGTCATTACATTTGGGGTAATCTGCTGGCAGGTTGCCCTCAGTCAGCCTGAATATCAAAGTCTTGGGTCCTGCGTTGGTTGCTGTCTCCTCTTCCATGACGTCAGGTCATCAGGGGTATAAAACATGCAGCCGACGCCATTTTATTCAGTCTTTCTTGCCGCACAGTGCCCGAAGCAGAAGCAGTTCGCAAGTGCCGGCCGGCCGACTCCTGAAATTTTCGCATTCGAGTTTCAGAACTGAAGTCTTCAATTAAAGCCAAGTACCCCGTTGGGGAAACTTTTTCTTGCTCCTTACTGATGTCAGTAAAAGTTAACAATTGCATTACTTGTGGGAAGCAAATACCTCATAAGGATTTTCATTTGTACTGTATTCCTTGCGTAGGCCCAGATCATAACGTGCCTTGCTGTCGGTTTTGTGCTAGATTTAACCAATGCACTATTAAGCGTTGGTATATTTTTGCTTCAAAATATTTTGGATCCAGATTTAATTACCCTGAAATGTCGTCAGATAGCAATCCGACTACTGGAGTACACAAAAAACGCAAAGAAAAAGACAGAGACAGACCGTCAAGGTCCAAAGCCGATGACGAAGCTTCTCCTAAGCCAGTCATTGGTTCGCCGGTAATCAGTGAGGCGCTTTCGCAGCCCCTGATACCCACTACTTTTGAGTCGCAGGCCTGTACCGAGACCCATGCGGAGTCCGGTATGCAGCGAGATTCTCAGAGTATTGAACCCGCGAATGTCTCAACCTCGGATGGGTCCAGAGCCACTGAGCAGGCACCGGCTTCTGAGGGTGTTTTCAGGTCTCAACATTTTTATATAAAACTGACGCCAGCTTCAAAATCAAAAGCAAAATCAACTTCAAAGTCTAAAATACCGATGCATGAGCCATGTGCTCAGGGCCCTATGCCTAAAAAACAGATGATCAAAATGGCTGAGGACTTAATTACCTTGATCAGAGGTTCCCAACCCCCCCCTGCTAAGAGGCCTAGGCAAGACACTGATTATGAATCTTCAGATCAGGTTTCTATTTCTTCTGATTCCTCTTTTGATCAGGAATTTTCTATACCACCCTATGAGGATTCAGATGCAGAAGAATCCATTCCATCTGCATCTCCTCCTGAGGATTATTCTTTTGGAGAAACCTTGCATACTTTAAGGGAACATTTTCATTGGGAGAGTCAGGATTTCTCTGAATCAAAACAGAGGCTTAGGGATTTTCTTCTTCTTCCTCAGCATAGGCCTTTGGCTATACCTCCTGTATTAGACATTGCTGATGATGTGTTTTCTGAACAAAGCATGACTCTTGATTCCCTACCTCCGGCTCCTAGTAAGCTAGACAGATATTATAGGGTTCCTGACTCCCACAAATTTCTATTAAAATATCCTGCTGATGATCCATAAACTATCTCACAGGGTCCCTAAGGTGTAAAGGCCTCTACAGCCAAAAATCCTACCCCCTCTGATAGAGATTCCAGGGCGTTGGATAGATGGGGAAAGAAGGTTTATACGTCTGCAACCTTGACAATTAGGGCCTTAAACTGCCAGTTTCATATGCTTAAATATCAACAACATGTTATGGGCCTATTGAAACAGAAAATTATGTTGATTTCTGATTGTGTGGAAAATAAAGAATTACAGGAATTATTGCATGCAGCAGAACAGATTGGAAAGCATACTTTGCAATGTGGTTTTGATTCCTTGGAGGCCTCTTGCATGACCACAGTTACTGGATCTGTGATTAGAAGGCATGCCTGGCTCAAGAAGCAAAATCTGCCTGATCATGTGAAAGCTAAATTGTTGAATGCACCTTTATAGCATGATACTCTGCTTGGTAATAAGGCAGAAGAGGTTTTAAAGAAAATGGAAGACAAAGCTAAATCTATGCAAACTGTAAAAGATTTCTTACAAGTGCAGCCACCCAGATTCAGTAGGCACTGGCCTACTAAAAATTGGTCCTTTCCTGTGTCCAACAGAGCCTCTCAAGGCAAATCCAGGCACTCAAAATGCTCTAGATACCAATCACAGGGTTCTTACAGGTCAAAGCAATGGGGTGCTTTTACCTCCAAATCTGGAGGAAACAAAGCACAACCCTACAGTAAGCAGTCTCAATGACTTCCCTCTACCATCACCAAGCACTTATCTTTTGGCAGCCCACTTGGGGGGAAAATTAGCACTTCACACTTAAAATTGTCAGTTAATTACCCAGGACAAGTGAGTATTAAACATAGTATCCCAGGGGTACAGATTTCATTTCCATACTTTGCCAATCCCAAACGGTTGGCCAGATCTGCCACAAAATCAATGGGCAGAGGCTAAGAAACAAGTTACGTCCCTCATGGATATGGGGCTATTCAGCCAGTACCAGAAAAGGAAAAAGGACAAGGTTTTTATTCAAGACTATTCCTGGTACCCAGAAAAGACAAAGCCTGGCATCCAATACTGGACTTATTGATTTTGAACACGTTCTTGGACATTCCAAAATTCAAAATGCTGACTTTACAACAACTACTGCCCATGCTGGGCAAGAACACTTAGTTAGTGACTCTAGACTTAAAAGAGGCATACCTGCATATCCCAATAAGGGAATTGTTCAGAAGATACCTCCGCTTCAAGGCAGGTTTTATGCATTACCAATTCTCTACACTGCCCTTTGGCTTATCTACTGCGCCCAGGGTCTTTACAAAGTGACTGGCATCAGTAATTGCATTTTTTAGACAAAGAAGCATACAAATCTATCCTTACTTGGACGACTGTCTCATTCAAGCAGAAAACAAGGACATTCTTCTTCAACATTTGGCATTTGTAAAAAGGCTTCTAACATGCCTAGGGTACACAATAAACGAAAAGAAATCATAACTGGTACCCTCTCAAAAAAGTATATTCCTGGGGGCAAGCTTGAATACAACTGCCCAGATGGCTTACCTTACGCCAGACAAACAAAGGCAACTGACTATATATTTCAAGCAGATGGCAACAAAAACCCAGTTATCTGCAAGACAAATTCTGCAGGCTTTGGGGTTCATGGCATCCTGCATTCTACTAATTCCATATGCAAGACTGCATATGAGGAAACTTCAGTGGTATCTGAAAAGTTTATTGAGTCAGCATTGTCACAGTCTGGAAACAATGATTCCTCTCATTCCCTGCCTAAAACAGGAGTTTCTTTGGTGGGCAGAGACATGTCACCAAAACAAGGGATGGTCATTGCCACCCAAACCCTAACTACAGACGCATCAGACTATGCCTGGGGGGCCCACCTGCCGGGGAGATGCATTCAAGGCATATGGAACCCAAAACAAATGCATCTGCATATCAACCAGAAAGAGATGCTAGCTGTTCAGAATGCCCTGACAGCCTTCATCCAGGACAACTACTGATAAAGACGGACAACACCACGGTTATGTGGTACATAAACAAGGAGGGGGTACACATTCCTACCCCCTTTGCAGAGTAGCCATGGCATTGTGGGACACAGCCTTGACTTACCAAGTACATCTTCAAGCTCAATTCCTGCCAGGAAAACAAAATACTCTGGCAGACGACCTAAGCAGAAATCTTATGGACCTTCATGAGTGGAAACTGGATCCACAAGTCTTCAGCATGGCAGCACAGAAATGGGGGAGCTCAGACATAGATCTATTTGCCTCTCCCCAAAATTATCAACTGGACAAATTCTGCACAAGGACTTATCACAGACAAGCATGGATAGTGGATGCCGTATCCTTCAGTTGGAAAAACCTATCAGTCTACGCCTTTCCTCCTCTGCCTCTTCTTCCCAAGGTTTTACTAAAGGTCAGACAGGAAAAAACAAAAATGATCCTAATTGCTCTAGACTCGACTTGCCAGCACTGGTACCCAATTCTACGGAATATGTCTCAACTCCCTCCTTGGTACTTGCCTCAAATACCTCATCTAGTGTCTCAGTAGAACAATCAAATTCTGCACACTCATCTCCAAACTTTGAACCTGGCAGCATGGCTGATCATGTAATTATTCAAACAACACCTCTCAGTAAATCTGTGATGGATGTCATTTTGGAAGCCAGAAGGCCTAGTACTAGAAAATCTTATGCTGCTAAATGGAAGAGATTCTGTGCTTGGAACCAAGCACAAGGAACGGACACAGCAAAATCAAATATTCCTCAGATTTTACAATACTTGACTGAGATGCTTGACAAGGGCTCTTCAATAAAAATCCATGCCTCTGCCATCTCGGCTCATTACAACACGGAGCCTCCCATCTTTTCTCATCCTCTACTAAAACAGTATCTTAGAGGGGCCAAAAATTTAAGGCCTCCAAGAAGATCACCAACTCCTGCATGGGACCTCAATTTTGTGCTGGAAAAACTTACCCTGCCTCCTTTTGAACCAGTAGCTACTGCGGATATAAAGTTTTTATCTTGGAAAACAGCTTTCCTTTTGGCAATCACTTCGGCAAGAAGGGTTTCAAAACTACAGGCCCTCATGGCTGTGGAGCCTTTTATTACATTTTACCCGGACAGGGTGCCCCTCAGGACCAATCCTTCCTTTATGCCTAAGGTGGTATCCAGTGTGGCTCTTAACCAAACTATTCACCTGGCAACATTTTACCCAAATCTGCAGAACAAGGGAGAATGGATTCTGCATTCATTGGATGTACACAGACAACTAAGATTCTACTTAAACAGGACCAAATCTCTAAGAAAGTCTAAGCAACTATTGGTGGCATTTGCTGCAGGATCAGAGGGGAAGGCTATATCAAAGCAGACTATTTCTAAGTGGATAAGCCGCTGCATTCATTTCTGCTACTTTCATCATGGTAAACCGGTGCCCAAGGGAATCAGGTTACATTCTACCAGGGCTGCCTCTACCTTAGCAGCCTTTCTCAGAGGAGTTCCAACCAAAGACATTCTAGAAGCTGCTGCTTGGAGCTCTGTTCATACTTTTACAAAGCATTATCATTTGCCTCTCTTCTCTAAGTCCAGGGCAGGCTTTGCCACTGCAGTTCTGCAGGGCCTTATAGCCGCTCCTAATGCTATTTAGTTCCATCCTCCCATCCATAGCTTTGGGATTCTACCCAAATGTAATGACTGCAACAGTGAAACACGAAGAACATAGTATAGTTGTGTGCACTTACCATAAATGTAAATGTTCGAGTGTATTCACTGTTGCAGTCTGGGTTACCCACTCACCATCCCCCTTTTTTCTAGAACTTCTCTTTCCTTCACTATATTCTAAAGCCTTTGTGGTGTATTTGCTTTTAGATGAAGGTAAAGTTTATGTTGCTAAAAGTGCATTTACATATATACTGCTGTTTTTATATATATATATATATATATATATATATATATATATATATATATATATATATTTGCTCCTGACATCTGGGGCAAGAAAAACTGAATAAAATGGCATTGGCTGCATGTTTTATACCCCTGACGACCTGACATCATGGAAGAGGAGACAGCAACCGATGCATATTCAGGCCGACTGAGGGCAACCTGCCAGCAGATTACCCCAAATGTAATGACTTCAACAGTGAATACACTCGAGCATCTACATTTATGGTAAATGTACACAACTGTACTTTTATGCACCATGGCTAAACCAGGCAACCAGATCACTTATGAACAACAGAGACAGTGCCTGGAGAGCATGGAAAAAAAATAGCAATTCATCTTTCCACCTGAACGTATATAAACAGCTTCACAACCAAACAAAAAAGCAGGTCCTACTGGACAAAAAAATTTCTATCAAAAATCTCTGAGTAACCCACATTCCAACCCAAAGAAATTCTGGCACTCAATAAACAAATTACTATCTCCAGGGAACCCCTCTTCACCAAACCCCTTCCCTGACAAACCTTCTAGCGAAACTGCAACTCTGCGTAACAACTTTTTCATTGAAAACCACAGTAAAAACGAACAAAATTCAAGAACAAGTGATCCGATCAGCAGTACCAAGGACACCCTCAGGAAAATATATATAAAAGTGTGTAATTACACGAATCCGCCAAACAGATGAAAAATCACGTAGTTTATTTGAAACTAAAATCCAAACAGTACAAACAAGTAGTTAAGCGCTTTCACCCAGGTTCAATCCCAGGCTTCCTCAGAACAAAATTCAATGAAACCAATGGTGGGTTTAAATACCCAAAGTTTGAACATGTGACATTTCATAGATGAAGTTAAATGCATTCCAATCAATTAAAATACATTAAAACTTATAAAAACATAATAAATGCTGTTAAGCATTGTCCCTTTTTTAAAAACTTCCCTTTCGAGTATATATTCTTATATTCTTAATAATTGATTACATTAAATTATTGTAATTAAATTTTAGATACTTTTAAAGAAAAATATATGTTATAATACTAGTTAAAAGTTAATATGTTGTTGTATTTACAATACTTCTATTCCCCTTCTTAATAATATATACTGTTTAAATCGTGTGTGTATTTTACCATATAAATAAATAAAAAATAATCAATATTAAATACAATAAATAAACTGTGTAATTAAATTTCTACTCAGTATGTACATGAAAGAATGACCCTTTAGTACTGTTTGGATTTTAGTTTCAAATAAACTACGTGATTTTTCATCTGTTTGGCGGATTCGTGTAATTACACACTTTTATATATATTTTCCTGAGGGTGTCCTTGGTACTGCAGATCGGATCACTTGTTCTTGAACGTTTTCATTGAAACAATAGCAAAGCTTACAAAATCAGAAACTATCAATGTTACGATTCCACCTCCCACCTCATCTCTTCCCTCGTGCTCCCTAGCACCCGTAGCAGCTTCCTACATCAGACTACTTCTTAACAAACTCAAAACCTGTTCCCCATCAGATAACATTGTATATCCCTGAAAAGCTTAAGATGGCCTGAGCCCCTCACATGCTTCATAGGATGATACTAAGCTGTTGGCCCGGAGGCCCTTATAAGCCTAGCCAAGAATTTCACCCATGTTCCCACAAAGTCAGCACATGTTTCCCTGTCCAGCAGGGACACAGGTGGGATCCTAGGGGTAAGTATCACAACTACAAATTGCACATAGCATCCTAAATAGCCCCAACTTTTGCCCTGCCCTTGCATCCATAATTACACCCTACACACCCAATCGTGACCTCAGAAGCACACAGCAAAACCTACTTCAGGTGACCAATCCAAACAAAAATATTGGAAAAGTACTTTACAGTTATTCAATTGCATACACATGGAACAAGCTTCCATTGTCCCTTTGCTTCACTACCAACAGTGGCGAATTCAAAAAGCAACTAAAAATTAATTTCCAACATGCATGGATCTGTACTTGTCAGGAAATAACCTAATGAATTTTTCTTCTTCTCTCAATTAACACAGCTGCCTGGTATCTGCTATCTAAACTGTCTACACATACTACTTTCTCTGCAATTAGTACCTGTGCTATTAAATGCATCTTTGTTGTACTATGTCATGATGTTACTCTGAATTGTATATTACATATTTTTAATTTAGGCATTGCTATATTCCTTGTATATAACTTAACGCTAACCAAATTTCTCAAACATATTGCTACTGCATTCTCAAAATACTGTTCGTTTGCCTTGTAAATGTTCATGTTGTATATTACTCTTTCTCTGTTTTTGTACTGTTAAGTATCTTACAACTTCAGTTGTTAGTTTTTTTTCCTTACTTTTAATTACTTTCCTGGAGCTTTTCTCCTTGGGTCTCCACTGAAAAAGGTCTCTCTGGGGCCAATTGGACTAACCCAGTTAACAAATGTAAAAATAAATAAACATTCCCTGCTGAAAAATGATTATTTCTCCCAGGATTCTTCCAAGCTCCACCATAGCAGTTTTAGGTGGAATATAAATACATGCCAGAAGCCCTCCAGCACTACAAATCCACCATTATTATCCCCTTTATCCTCTCGTACCACTACTGGAACTCCTCTTGCAGTTAATATAAGTACTCCTCTTTTTCTTTATCCGATGCACTCTGCTGAACAACCACCCTGAAAATTGCTCTCCATCAAATTCACATGTTCAGCTCTTTCCAAGCGAGTCTCCTGCAACACAGCTATCAGCACTCTGCACCTCCCAATGTAGTTCACTGCTCTTTCGTTTCTGTATTTATCTGTGAGACTGTTGACATTCAAAGACATTACAGAAAGCATCATTGCATTCAAAAGTTATTATTTCCACCTTCTATGTATAACACCTTTTTTGTTAAAAGTCTAGTTCCAGCCTTTGTGCTACATGCAGAAAAACAATTTGCAGGCTGAACTTTCACAAAGTTGTCTTCTGTCATATCCATCTGAGCCTATGTCACATCCTACAAAACTTTTTGTTTCATTAAAAGCCCTCAAACAAAAAACAAACACACCCCATTACACCCCAAAACCTATCAACTTTATACTAACAGACAAAACTATGTACATCTTCACATATTAAAGTTTTACCATCCTAATAGGAATAAAAGTCCCAAACTGACAGCCACACTCAGAAACTTGAGTTTAACCTAAAAAAAAAAAAAGGTTATGCATGCTAAAACACATGGTACAGGCTGTGCTTCTACTAAGTGCTAATTGGTTTTGTCTTTGCTTTATAGGTCTCTCAACTGGGAAAACCCCTGAATGCCTTCAGAGAACACTGTTTCCTGGCCAATTTCTGTTTTCTTTTTTTTTTTATCCCTCAGCCACTTACTTTCCACCAGCCTGTAGCCAGTATCTCTTTATCAGATTGTTTCCATGGAGACATGAGAACCAGGCAGTTGCTCTCTATCAGATTGTTTCCTTGGAAACAGGAAGGCCAACTGCAGAATTGCTACTAAGCAAACATGCATTTGCTAGAAAACGCCTCATAATGTTCAATATTATTTTTCATTTACTTGTTCTTTTTTGTTACCAAATCAATCTAAGGTCTTTAATCTAATCATTCCTCTATGCAAGAATAACAAAAAGCAAAAAGCATATTCATTTTCCTCGTTATGCTTTTTTAACCAGGCAGTGCCTACATTTCTTAAAACTGAACAAGAAGAAACAAAGAAGAAGAGAGAAAAAAAAGAACAGCAGCACTTGTTTACAATCCCTATTACACTTAAAAACAACTGAGAAAACTTCACTTTATAGCACATAAAGAAAACCACACACACCTCCAAAATAATACTATTTAGGAAAAATAAATAAATAAAAATATAAATAAATCTTTACTTATAGTTAACTTTCTCCCTCCTCTTTCCCTCTCCAAAGCACTTTTCTGAAGATTAATGACATGAAGTAGGGCATATGTTTTAGAGTCCCCCACAAGTTCAACAAATTCCGAAAAAGTCCAGTATTTCCAGATTTTCTTCTTTCATATCTCACAAATATAAGTATTGCATTGTAAACCCACATTAAGTTACTGGCTTTATTCCTGTTCATCTCCATCTCCCAGATCCTGTCTCTGTTTCATTTCCAATGTACTCTCAATTCCTCTAGTCAACTTTCGTGCTCCCTTCCTTCTCTACAACATTTTCCATTGAAACATTGGATAAGGTTTCACAGGTATAGTCTCTCTGTGGTCTTTATTACCAGAAGAAAAAGATGTGGAATCTCCTTCTTTTTCACAGCTTACTTTTTGTTAGACAAACTTTTGTATTTCCTCCTTAGCATGTACTTCATCAAAAAAATGATTTTGTCCCGCTAGCGAAGAATACCTTGAAGACAGCTGGGTATAGCAGTTTGAATCTCACACCTACATCTCGACATTCCATAAATAGTGGAATAAATTTGCTCCTCTTCTGCCTGGTGTACAATGAGTAATCATTCTCCACAAACACTCTGCTCTTCTACTTTTAATACTTTGTCTTTCTGCCACAGTTTTTTCAGTATCAACTTCTTTTGCTGGTTGGATTGCATCTTTACTATTAAAGGTCTAGGTTGCCTCCTCATAGCCAGGTTTGGAGCATACACACAATGTGCCCTTTCAACTAACAGCTCCTTCTGTGGAATACCAGTCCAGTTGTTTATCTGTGCTTTCATAAAATTAGTGCAGTTTGCTCCGTCCAGCTTCTGTGGTATAGCTGAAAATCTCAAGTTTTCCCTATGTGCCCTGTCCTATAATTCTATCAATTTTTGAAACATCTCTTACTGAGCATCATATTCAGCCAGCCTTTTCTTCATTTCAACTTCTGAGTTTTGCAGCTTTATCACCTAAATCCATGAGAGCATTGTTAGTCAAAACTTAGGACTCAGTTGTGTCTGTCCTTAGGCACCACCATGAACTATGAGAAGTCCATTTGACAGCCTGTTCAAGTTTTGGAGTTCGTAGGCTACCTTTTGGGTACAGTTTCTCAGACAACAAACCTTCCAAGTCAGAGGTTAACGTCTCTCAGAAAGGAAGTGTCTCTTCTGTTTCTATCTCACAGACACCTCTCTTCCTTGATTCTGAGGCTGTTGAAACACATGGCAGCATCAGTTTGTCTGGTACTTCTGGTGAGGTTCCATAGGTCCTGCAGTGGACATAAGCAACTCAATGGACATACTTAACATATCTCATGAATTTCCCAGTCATTATAACAAACAGTTGCCAGATGCAGGTAAGATGGGGGTTGGAATAATGTCTTGTCTCTGCCAGGCATCCATTCATTTTTCCCCAACTTCAGGCTGCAGTCACTATAAAAACCTCTGTTTTGGGGTGTGTTGGGTATTTTGAATAGAAGACAGTCCAGGGAATGTTGCCATACTCTGAGGCCAGTCTTTGCATTGCTGTCTTGGAGATGAGAGCGATCCTCTTATGACTGCTCTCTTTTCAGAACCTTCTCCCTAAGGGTGTGATCTCAGTCCAGATTGACAATATGTCTGTGGTTTGGTACCTAAACAAGCTGGGTGGGGGACTTAATCTTTTGTTGGGAAGCAGTGAGGGTGTGGCACTGGGCAATATCCTCTCAACAGTTTTTGATCTCAATGCACATCGGTGAGAAGTTCAGCATCTTGGTAGACAGTTTAAGCAGGAACATCCTCCTTCCTAACAAAGTGATCCCCAAGTTCTGAAGAAGCAGCTTGGATTTTCCAACACTAGCACATCCCTTGCTGCAAATTGTTTGTCATCCTCTCTAACAAGAAGTGCATCAGTGTTTACGCCCTGTTGTTCCCCCAGTGTGCAGTCACCAAAAGAGGCTATTCTGTATGCTTGGCCTCAGGGTCTCCTTATGCCTCCCCACTGATTCCCTTCATAGTAGATTTTTTTCAGAAATCAGCCCATTGCAGATCTACTGTGATTATCATTGCCCTATTCTGGCCCCAATAAATTGAGTTCCCCTTTCTGTAGCTTCACCTGCAACTTCCACTGTGGGTGCTTGGCTCCATTCTGGAGTTGATTTCAATTCATAATGGGATCTCCCCACCCACCCTTTATACCCTTAGGTTAACTGCATGGACCCAGTGATGGCCAGGGATCCCAATCTCTCTGACAGAGTTCTCAGAATTTTGCCCTTCTCCCAGAAACCTTGTACATGAAAGATCTGTGTTAGTGGAAATGCTTTGAAGAGTGGACTTCATCTAAAGGTCTGGACCACTTTCCAGCCCCACTGGATTTCCTTGCTGATCTCTTTCAATCTGGATTGAACTATTCTACTGTTAAGTTTCAGCTTGCTGCTATTTCTAATTTTCACATTGGCAGAGATAACGCTTCTTTCTGTACATGCACTAAAGATCTCTAAAGCTTTCTTCATGGGGACATTCTTGTTACTACCACCAGTTTGGGATCCTATCCTTCTTTGGGATTTGCTATTGGAGATGGGTATAATGGCTGTTGGGGATTGGTGTAATGGTTATGCTGTTTACCTCACAGTCACAAGGTGCAGGGTTTGATTTGCACCTTTGAAAGGCAAATTTTTGTGATGTTCATTAGCTCAAATGGTTAAGCAGTAGGGCAGTGTGAATGTTTAATGAATATGTGTGGGTTTGAATCACACTGTAGACTATTTAACATTTTCTGTGGCACAAGGTATAACTGTATTGAGTTTAGAGAAAGAGGACAGGTGATGCAATGTTCGAATCCAGTTGCAAGTGTTAACTAGCCCTCCTTTTGAACCTTCAGCAACCATTACCTTGAAGCTGCTGTCTTGGAAAATTATTTTCCTCCTGGCTGTTACATCAGCAAGACAGGTCTGTGAACTGCATGTGTAATTTTCTGTCCCTCCTTATTCACTTTTCCATAAGAACAGGGTTACCCTCAGGACTAATACCTGCATTTTGCCCAAGGTAACATTGGAGTCTACTTTGAACCAGCTTATTCTATTCCTGAACTACAGCAACAAGGGTGAATGTTTGTTGCATTATCTGAATGTTCATAGACAACTGAGATTTTATTTGGGCAGGAACAAAGCCTTTAGAAAAACAAAGCAACTCTTCATTTCCTTTTCCAGGGCAAGCTGGGCAGGCTGGTGTCTGAAGCAACCTTATTTAAATGGCTTTCAGATCACATTTCCTTTATGTACAGCTTGAGAGGATGGATCTTACCTGCAAAATTCAAAGGCCATTCTACTAGGGCAGTGTCAGCGTCTATTACATTTTTCTCCAGAGCCTCTTTTGATGAGATTTGTGTTGCTGCTGCTTGGGGGAAGTACTCATTCTTTTGTGTCCCATTACAAATTGGATGTAAAGTCGAGGTTGAAGTCTTCTTTTGGTTCCAGCATTCTGCAAAATGTTCTCTCCTAGGGGCTCCCTGTGATGATACATGGATGGGGGCTGTTTCCCAATGGTTGAAGCTAGACAGAAAAGACAACATTGAATACGAAAGTTATGTACTTACCATAATGATAGATCAATGTTGTGTGTTTCTGTGTGGTTCAATTATCCCTCCCTTCTATCCCCCTCCTTTTTGTGGTCTGCCTTCTATGTGATCAGATGGGTTGGCTTTCAGGGTATCTCCCTTCAGGTCCTTTATTAAGTTCCTGGGGTTTGTTCTTGCATGTTCTAAGCGGTGTGTGGGGCAAACTTGATCTAAGGTGAATGCATTATGAGTAGAGGAGGCAGAGCTCTGGAATCAAAGTCTCTGAGAAAAGGCCATCATCAGATCCAAGTTTTTTCCAATAACCCACTGGTTGAACCAGACAGAAACAAACAAAGGCAACATGGATCTATTGACATGGTAACATTATTCACTTTTATATTATCTCTAAATTAGGAAAGCTGCTGGAAATTCCCTAAATGTAACAAAGTCTTGCTACTATATACAAAACGTGGAAAATATGCTTAAAGAAAAATAAGCAGTGATTGATTTAAGAGTGTTGTTAAACTTTTGGGGTAGTACAAAGTCTGTTCAAGAAACAATGATGTATTGAGGAAAATCACATGGTAGCATGTTGCCTGTACTGAAAAATTAGAGGTAAATGAGGTAATAAGTAAAACAATTCCTCTACTGCTATCATGAAAGGTGAACAGATGTTAACTGCTGCTGAAATACAGCAACATGGATTCACAAAAGAAAGATGTGCTGGCCAACTCGTGGTCACAAACAGAACTGCTGCACAACAGAAGGGGACTGTTTTTTATCAGAATATCTCTGATGATTAGGAATCAAATGGTTGTTTAGCAGTTCATTATTGCAAGTTTGCAAAGTGCAACCTTATTTGAAAATAACTGGTTCTAAAAACATCATAAAGAATCATTAGTGCTGAAGAACAGAACTTGAGATTTGTGTTGTTTGGAAAGAACAGCTTGTAAAGACAGTGGAGGTGATTACAGAGAATCCATTTATTTAACAGGTAATATGTTTATTTAACAAGGGGCTAACCAAGAACAAGACAAGCAAATGCAACATAGTCTAATACTGTAAAGCTCTGCCAGACAAATTTAGACCAGCTACTACACAGACAGGGGCTAAAGATTAAAGGTGGATGTGTCTCAATTTACATCAAAATAAATATACCTCAAGGCTGGCCAAACAGGAGAATGCTCTTCAGCTTCAGCACGTTCAAATCACCATAGGCAAAATCCCATACCACTTCCTTGCAATCTTTAAGTCCCAATCTATGACCCAGGAAACCAGTAACATGTTTTTAAACTTATTGGAAACACTAATCATCCAACCAAATACCATATTCATGGGTGACTTTAATTACCCCACTATTAACTGGGAATCATATGCAACACCAAACGTACAGGCACAGAGATTCCAGGATTTTGTAAACTCAAACTCCCTGGACCAGATCGTCAATACACTGACCAGGGGTGCAAACATACTGGATCTGGTCCTCACTAATGTAGAAGAGTGCAGCACACCCCCCCAGTGCGATGTATTCTCTGGTAAGGTCAGACCACAAAATGGTCTCATTTGAAGTGAAAATAAAACCTGGAACCCCAACTATCCTTGGAATATTCAGGAACTACTCTAAGGCTAACTTCCTACTATTAAGTGATAATCTGGCAAAATGTCAAGTCTCTGTATACCCTGAGAACAGTGCTGCTTATGTGAACTGTTCACATAAACCCTATACAAGCATGTTAATTGCTGCACAGTGGCAGCTGTACCCACCAAGAAGTACAGAACTAACCAAAAAAAAGCCAACCTAGTGGAATCAAAACATCAGTAGGCTGTATAACAGAAGGAAGAAAATCATGGCAAAAATTAGGAGGTGTATCACCCAGCAGGAGAAAAAGCACTTTTTTATCAAACTAAAACAACTCAGAGGACAAATAAAGTCTACCAAAGCCAAATTTGAGGTAAATTTGGCCTCCCAGGCCTAGGACAACAAAAGGCATTCGTAGCCATGCCTGTAACCTCAAATGCAATACACAGTTGTGTGCAGAGCTCACTGTTAATGCAGCCACTTATACTGAGCCAGAAGATATGGCAAACCTACTGGCCGACAAATTCAGGTCCAACTTTACCTTTCTGTCCCCCTCAACCTTCCCTCAAGAAATACCATCAAATATAACTCCCCCTGCTTATTACTAGGGAACAGGCCACAAACACTGCATCAGTGGGCCCAGACAATATTCCAGGATGCCTTCTAAATAACATGAAACATGACCTATCAAGCCATCTGAAATTGCAATTTGACTGTAGCCTCCAAACAGGCTTCATGCCTGATGAATGCAGATCAGCAACAGTAATCCCTCTGCATAAAGGTGGGCCATCTACAAACCCTGAAAACTACAGACCCAGAAGTCTCACTAGTCTCGTATGCAAAGCCAGGGAAGGAATTATCATGGAAATGATCAATAATGACATAAGAAACCTCCAGACACTGGACCCAACCCAGTTTGGTTTCAACAAAGGCAGGTCATGCTTACTTAACCTGGTGGACATCTTTGAGAAGGTCATTAAAGCAATGGATGAGGGAAAAACAGTTCACACTACCTACCTTGACCTAGCAAAGATATCTGACAGAATACTTCACTCTGGCACTGTTGATAAACTCAAGAGGTTAGGTCTAAACCTTTATGTTACGTGGTGGATAGTCAGCTGGCTCATGGCTCACAGATAGGACCCAAAGTTAGGACTGGGGAGTCCACTTCTACAAAGAGGCCAGTCACAAGCAGAGTCCCTCAGAAGTCGGTCCTGGGACCATTTCTTTTTAGTGTTTACTTCTCTGAAATCAAGTCCAATGTCAATGGCCTCTGGCTGACTAAATTTGCACATGACTGCAAATTAGGAGTTGTCATAGAATCCCCCACCAACACAAATGTTCTCCAGGAAGTGCTGAAACAAACAGATAACTGGTGTCAGAGCTGTGGATTAAAACTAAATGCAAAGAAATGCATAATAGTATCCTTTGGGAAGTCTTCCACCCTGGTAACTATCACATTGGCAAAAGACCCCTAAGAGATGACCCAGTAGTCAGGGACTCGGATACACACATAGACAGTAATCTAGCCTTCTGTGTTGTGCAACTTATAAACAAAGGTATGGCATCTAGGTCCAAGGAAGTCATTGTTCCACTGTATTTGACATTCAACAGACCTGTCATTGAGTACTGTTCTCCCTTTGATATGTACCTAAGCAGGCACCTCCAACAACTGGAATGTCCACAGAGGTTCCTCACTTAAAGAATATAGGGCATAAGTAACATGCCTTATGAAGACCACCTCAAGGCCCTATCCTTCTATTATGTCTGCTACAGGCTGTTGAGGGGAGATCTATGCCTGACATACAATGCATTGTCAGACCCAGCCCTGATGGACCTCCTGCATATCCACAAGACAAACAGCACCAGAATTACCCATTCTGAAGATGTAAACCTTGCCTGTGATATAAATAGGACCTGCTGGAGAGACAGGTATATATCCCAGAGACTACCCCTTCTCTGGAACATGCTCCTTATCTATGTGAAACAGAGTTCCTGCATAACCCAATTGAAATGTAGCTTGGACAACGGGATGGGGAACAGGAAATTCATCCCTGGTTTGGCACCTATGTCTCAAATGGACACAGGCAGCCTGTAAATGGTTCATCTCCCAGACCACAGCTTGTAAGTGTTTCATCTCCCAAGTCCCTGCTTACATTTATGTATAGTATGAGAACTTGTCAGAGATTTAGGATGCACGAATAGGCCTTTGTGGTCATTAGCCTAGTAAACACCTGTGAAGTTATGAACCTGTTAACTTTGAGTGTAGAAATGCTAAGGCAGGCAGGGTACTGTCTTGCAGCAGAGACAACTGATAACAAAGTTGGAACATGTGGTTTCTGAAATGAATGATATTTTTTAAGGTTGTTGGCTCTCATTGACCAAATAAAAAAAAGAAATGACAATATAAAGCAGACAAAGAAGCAGCTGATTTGTGCAAAAGATTCACTGAACTTTTTTTGAGCACCTTTATTACATTATCACTTAAGGCATAGGCAAAAATAGACTTCCAAGATGGCTGCATAATGAGCAACAGCTTAATTTTTGATCTCTCAGTGTGAAAAAAACAAGAACTGAGAAATATGAGTCAGTAAAGTTAATAATTCTGCCAGCTTGAGTAAAATTTAGTTACTGGCATATAAGTACACTGTCTGGATACCCTCTAAGAAGAAATGTAGAGAACCTGAAAGAAAATCAACTATAAACAGTGATGAGAAAACACTGACTGGAAAGTATCATGCAGCTGTTCAGCAAAAAACAGTTTGAAACTTCAACTCTGGTACAAGATATGACTTCCAGTAATTTAGAGGAAAAATAAAATCAGATGTACTATTAAAATAAATGAAACAGTGAAAGAGTATATCAACTCAAATAACAACAGGCTGGAAAAATAGCTATTCAGATGAACTGATAAAGCTGCAAAATTCAAATGTTAAAATAAATAAAAGGCTAGCTGAAATGAGACTTTTCAAGAAGAGCTGTTAACGATAGAGTTGGAAGGCAGAGTGAGCAAAGAAAACCTGAGATTTTCTGTTGTACCAGAGAAACTGGAAGGAACAGATTGTATTAATTTTATGAAAACACAAACAAGCAACTTTATTGGTATTCCATAGCAGGGTCTGTTAAATGCGTGTATGCTCTAAACCCAGCCACGAGAAAGCAGGCAAGACCTGTATTAGTAAAGATGCAGTCACACCAGTAGTAAGAGTTGACCTGACAAAACTGTGGAAAAAGGGAACAGTATTAAAATTTTGAGGCAGTGTATTTGTGGAAAATGTTTATTCACTAAACATGAGGCAGAAGAGAAACAAATTTATTCCAGGAATCAGGGAATGTCTAAAGGCAGGTGTAAGATTCAAGCTGCTATAGCCCACTGTCTTGAGAACATTTTTTTCCCGGAGGATCAAAGATATTTTTTATGCAGAACAGGCTAAGGAGGAAATACAAAAGTTTATCCAACAAAAAGTGAGCCATCAAACAGAAAACCATTCTGCTTCTTATTCTTCTGACAATAAAGCTGATAGAGAGACTTTGCTAGTGAAACTGTTTCCAATGTGACAAAGGAAAATGCTTGAAAGGCAGAAGAAAGCACAGGTGTTGACCAGAAGAATTGGGAGTACCTTGGACTTGAACCAGAGTCTGGTGTTGGGAGATGGAGATGAACAGGAAGAAGACCAGCAACACTGAAATTGGTGAATAAATAAAGCATCAGTCACATTTGTGAAATATGGCTTTGCAAGAAAAACTGGATGAGGAAGATTGGACATTTGTTGACTTTGTTAAACTTGTGGGTGAGCTGTAAAGCTTATACCTCACTTTATGTCATAAATGTTTAGGACACTAAAAGGAAAAAAAAAGTAACAATAAGCAAAACAATTATTGTTCTTAGTAATATATGTATAAAGATTTTATGAACTACTTGTTTGTGTAGTATATAGTCAGGGGTATTTTAAATGTGCGGGTGGAGGGAGTCTTTTCAGCAATTGCCATATGTGATAAAAAATATTAAAGTAAACAAGTACTTGTTTTAGTTGTATGGGTTGTTGGATCTTATGGGATCCAACCTTGGCACCAACTTTGAAGCTTAAATGGGACCAGGGCTCTGACTGTTCCCCTACCCATAATCCCCTGTACTCTATCTTCTTACCTATGATTTTATTTGCTGCCTGGTACGAGGTCACCTCTTTGAATCTTGATATTATTTATGGATTTATGAATTCTTTCTCCTCCCCTTACCAAGAGTTTTCCTGTCTATTTGTAGATTATTAGCTTGTAGATAAGACTTTGATAATGAACTTCTTCTTTCTTAGACATAGTTGTAGATTTAATATAGGATAATATAGTTATTCGTTACATTGTTAGGGTATTTAGTGTGGTTTGCTATGGTTTTTCTCTTAGATTTTGAGATAATTGCTAGAATTTGTGATAGTTACATGGGCAGTGCATTGTAATCCCTCTTAAGAAGGGAGATACTTCAGAATAAATAAGTCAAATTCACAGGGCTTTAAGAAGTGTAGTCAATGCAGGTACAAATTGCCCCCTGTTTGGGTGCTGCCCATTTGGAATTAGACTGATATAGACTGATTATGTAAAGCCTTCAGTTCTAAGCCTTTCCAAGCAATGATGGAGAAGCTTATAGTCAAAGGTTTACTTCCCCCACAGACAGGGGCATGCATCCACTACATTTGGGCCTTCATCTGAGCCCCTGACTAGAAGGCAGATAAGGTTAAATCAGAAGATAACCAAGTAACCAAGCAAGGCCACCAATGAAATAACCAAAGAAACAGTAGACAGGTGGCCAAAACAGCTGGTTGTGCTATACACAAATGGAGAGAGAGACTCAAATGAGTGAATTCCAAGTTTTATTGAAAATATTTTAAAATTAGGCACTTTCATCCTGCTGCTTTTAGGACTTCATCAGAATGATGAAAGCAACAGGACGAAAGCACTTAATTTTTAAACATTCTCAGTAAAACTTGGAATTCACTCATTTGAGTCTCTCTCTCTCTCCATTTGTGTATGGCACACCCAGCTGTTTTGGCCACCTGCCTACTACTTCTTTAGTTAAATCAAAAGATAAATGCAGTGAATCAGTCAAGGAAAAAAGGAAAACCACTTTGGAAAAGACAGATGTTTTCTGCAGAAGACTGCCAGATCTGACAGTACCAGTTGGTCTCGACCCAAAGACTGCATGCACATTGGAACTGACAGTGCCTAGGCACTGATTTACCTGTCCTCAAGACCATTTCTCACCAGAACTCATCAGCCTGAGACTTCATTCCCCCTATTCTCCAAGAAAACCATTATTCTTGTCCATCTTTAGTGGCATCATCCACTCAGTTATTTTGGAGCTTCACTGAGCACAATCTTGATAGGAGGATGCTGAAGTTCCTTGAGATGCAGATCCAGTTTGGAGTTCTGTCTGTGCCATCAACTATGAGCACATCGAGAATCAGCCCAACTTATCCATCATTTATTTCTCCGGTATGGGTTTGTTCCATGTCAACACTGGCTCCCTTGATTCTATTTTTTACTGAGGCATCTTTTGTCAGAGTCAACGGTCTTGGTCACTTTGACCCCGACTACATCCATTTCCCTTTTGACTCTGAGGTTCTCGGCTCAAGAAGGGACTCTGAGCTGATGCATTTCCTCCGGGGCCTGAGAGCATGAGTAGGCACTGAAGGTATCAGAACCGTCGCTACCACATGGAGCGCTGACCGTTGACATCTTGGATCCAAGGACAAGTTTGGGGTCGAGGCACATCTCAGCTAAGAAATCTCTTTCATCCTTGGACAGGAGTAGATTTTCTGAGTCAGTTGCAGCTTTAGCCTTCAAGGATTTTCATAGGGTCTTAGGCATACTTACAGAGAGGATGCCCCTAGCCTGTTTGGTCCCACACAAACCCCAGCAGGACTCTGCTTCTTCTTATTCTTTCAATATTCCTATCAGACAGAAACAGTTGAGATGACTAGCAACCCAAACCACCTGCTACATCAGCTACCATTCTGATTTTGAGTCTTCTGATCCCCCTCAATATTTGGTTCACGGAAAACAGATATGCAAATGGAAGCACATAGACTCAAACCAAGAGTCTGTCACAGAAGATACAGATTTGGATGAAGGTGAAGGTTCTCCCCGATCTCTCTCTGAAGATGTCACTTTTGGGGAGATCTCAGAACGGAAGAAGTAAAGAAGGTGATAGTCCACCCAAGATCCATCTCCTGAAAAATCTGTATTCTTGGAAACTTTTGGTTCCAGACTTTCTTTGTCCTAGGTGGTACCCCCTGTTGACCCTCTCATTCACCTCATGGCACAATGGGCATTGAAGGATCCTAACACAGTAGAATCTATCTGCAAAAACCAGGATACTGCAATCCCCTAAAGATAGGAAACATTGGAGCAAAGGTCCTCTGGTAGATGCAATGGTGGTAGCAGCAGCCAGGAAGAAAGAACTTTCAGAAGAAAGTTCCTCTGTTTATCCCCCTAACAGGAAGTCTGGGGCAATGGACAGATTTTGAAAGTCCTTTGCACTAAGATCGCTGAGTTACTTGGCCCATGTGACAAGGTTTCAGAGAGATTTGGTTATGGAACTCTCTAAATCACTCTCAGGTAACTTGCCTGACGATGTCCAGACTACTGTGGACTCCCAGCTGACCACCTTTCATTTGACTTCCAGTGTTGCCATGTGTCTGCTATCTAATGCAGCCAATGGCACTGCTAGAGCAGCAGATACTGGCAATACTTTGTACCATCATGCCTAAATACATCTTTGTGACTTTGCAGAAAGTTTCAAGATGTCTTTATTAATGACCCATATGGTGGTTCAACACTTTTTGGACCCAAAATCAAAGAGTCAGAGACACGTTAACTAGGAGCCAGCAAGATGGTAAGACTCTCTCTTCAGTCAGCATCCATTCTTTCACCCCTCAAAGATCCTTTTCCAGGAATCAGAGGTTGTGAAAAAAGTTGTGTTTTTCAGAAGTCACAGAGTCCTTACCATGACTCTGTCAGTGATAGACATCCTCTTGGTAGAGTGGGGAGGTAACTCTAATGGATGTTGCCCGAGTTGCGGAGGCAGACTGCATAATCAGGGCTTTTGTGGTCCATTTCCTAACCAGCCCTTCCAGCATCCCTGAAGGGTTGCCCTACTGCTGCACTTTGGAGATTGTCAGGGAATGCTTATCTCTACACCCACAAGCCTGAGAAAGTCTTACATGAAATTCTTGGGTGTTAAAGATAATATCCAGAGGGTATTTCATACCATTTTTCCTTCTACCTCAAAAAAAGAAAAAGATCCCAGATGTTCCACCCAGTCAGTGGGGGACAGCAGCACTAGAGGAGATATCTAAGCTGCTACAAAAAAGACATCCAGGTGTTTTTTGGAGATCAGAGTCTGGAGTCTATTCAAGATTCTTTTTAGTGCCAAAAAAGGCAAGGGACCTAAGACTAATTTTGGATCTATATCATCTCAATTAATTTGTAAAGCAGACAAAGTTCTGGATGGTTACAGTTCAGTCCATTCTACCCCTGTTGAGGAAGGGTGATTGGATATGCTCTGTAGATCTCAAGGATGCTTGTTATGCAAAAATAGTGAAGCACTCTAGGAGATTTCTCTGCTTCTGTCTAGGAGCCAATCACTATCAATTCAGAGCCCTGCCTTTCGGTCTCACAACAGCCCCCAGGGTGTTCACCAAGATAATGGCAGTGGTAGTAATGCAACTTCACCTGCTTGGGATCCAAGTTTCCCCTGTCTAGATGATTGGCTCCTAACTGCTACTTCCAAGCATCTTTTCAAATGTCATGTAGATCTAGTGCTCCAGCTGTTACTGGATTTAGGTATAATGGTAAATCGCCTGAAATGTCAACTAGTTCCACTAGTTCCACCATAACACGTTTGAAAATTTTCAGCCTTCCGTAGCACAAGATCTGCTCACTCCATTTAGTGGTGACACAAGTACTTCATCATCCTTCTCCCTCAGCAAGGATAATTCTGCATCGTCTGGGACTTATGCCTTCTGATGTTTCCTGTGGTTCATTATCACATGAGAGTGCTGCAGTGGATCCCGGCAATACAGTTGCCTCAGAATCCTTTGCATACAAAGATAATGATTACACAAGTCTGGAAACAACATGTGGCATAGTGGATAACACTTCCATCAATTGTTGAACTGCACCCTTTCCATCCAGAGACACTGACAGTAGTAACCACAGATGCCTTCCTGCTAAGATGGGGGTGGAAGCATTGCAAAGGGAGGATGACAGAGGCCAACCTTCATATTAATATCTTGGAGATGAGGGTGATCCTCCTAGTGTTACAGGCCTTTCAGGATGTTCTCTCCAAGGGTGTGATATCCATACACACGGACAACTTGGCAGTAGTATGATACATCAACAAACAAGGAGGAACCAACTCTTACCTCTTGTGTTGAAAGGCCATAAGAGTTTGGCAGTGGGCGATGTCTTCAAAATGCTTTCTGATAGCAACGCATATGCAAGGGTCAGCCAGTGTAGTAGCAGACAAACTAAGCAGGACCATATTGATCCCTCACTAGTGGTCCCTCAGTCAAACAGTGTCAACAATGATTTTCAGCCGCTGGTGCCTCCCATCTCAAGAACAAGTGCAGCAGTTATTCTGCCCTGATCCCTCCCAGGGTCAATCACCAGGAGATGCTGTGGTCCACAATTGGCCCCAGGGGCTCCTTTATGTTTCTCCACCTCTCTTCTTAATGAGCAAATTCATACAGAAAGCAAGGCAGTGCAAGGCCAACGAGATCTTCATTGCACCCTTTTAGCCACGACAGACATGGCTGCCCTACCTATGGCCCACCCATGGATGTTAGATCATTATCCAGATCTTTTTTCTCATCCATCCAGACTGCCTCCTTCAGACCAGAAGTCCATGAAGCTAACTGTATGGTTTCTCCAATTCTAACAATAGCCAGAGATGCCAGGCTCCTCACAATAGTTGTTAAAATAATTTTGGCTTCACAGAAGCCATCTACAAAGAACGTATACCATAACAAATGGAGGGGGGTTTTGATCTGGGCTATTTCTAAAGGAGTAGACCTTTTCTCTGCACCCATTCCATCCATCTTAGAATATTTTGCTGATTTCTTTGATAAGGGCTCTAGTTATTCCATTATCTAAGAGCAAATGGCAGCAATGTCTAATTTCCACGTGGGTTACAATGATTGTTTCTTGGCATCCTTGAAGATTACTAAAGTATGTCTGAGGACAACTTTTCTCTTACAGCCACCTATCAGGGATTCAGCTCCCCTTTGGGACATTACTCTCATGCCGCAAGCTTTGATTCAATCTCCTTTTGCACCTGCATCTACTGTAGACCTTAAATTTCTCTCCTGGATGACAGTTTTTGTGGTAGCACTCACTTCAGACAGAATGATATCAGATTTGCAGGCATTTTCATGTAAATGTCCATACCTCATCTTACATAAAGATAGAGTTTTGTTGAGAACTAATCCATCCTTTCTCCCAAAGATGGCATCTGAAGCAAATTTGAATCAATCTATAGATTTACCACTATTTTTCCATGATTTTCAAACAAAAGTGAATATGTTTTATATATGCTAGACATGCATTGTCAACTCAGGTTTTACCTCCATAGAACAAATCAATTTAGAACATCTTATCAGTTGTATGTCACTTTTTCAAAACAGATGATGGGTAAGGCAGTGTCTGAAGTGGCGCTTTTACTCCATTTTTCAGATTGCATTTCTTTTGTCTATAATAAAAAGAATTTGACATTACTAACTAAACCAAAGCCTCACTCAGCTAGAGCAGTGGCTACTTCAATGGCATTAACCAAACGTTGAAAACAAATAAAGTGTAAAAACACGAAGAAGCAGCCAAAGGGTAAATGACAACCGCTTTATTCAATAGAAAGTTAGTTAAGCGCTATCGTCCCAACAATTGTACTCAGGGACTTCTTCAGAACTAACAACCATTGTAAAACTCCACTTAAAATTCTGTAACATTAATAGAATAATAACCAATAATTAAAACAGTTAAGCTGCTAATTTAAAAGGCAGTTAAAACTTAAATCTCTAAATGCTTGAGCTTCAACATACAATTGATACTGACATAATCATTCAGCCCACGATACACACAGGCACTTAAACTTAATTTCCACTTTAGTTCACATAATTCTAAGTGTTCAGGTAAAATTTTTTCCATTGTGCATCTGGGACAATCTGTTTTATAACAGAAAACCCAAATCCATGGTCTTTTAACTCTACAACATGCTTACACAAGGCATTAGTTAATTTACCTTTTTTTGATGTCAGACATATGTTCATACATTCTTTTACGTAAATGCCTGGAAGTCTTGCCAATATAAAAAGCAGGGCATTGTAAACACTTGGCCAGATACACCACATTCCTAGATTGACAGTTAAAGTGCCCTTGTGTACAAAACTGAAAATCACCTAATTTAAACTTGTTCCCCGTGGGTATAATGTAGGGCCATTGTTTACAGATTCCACATTTAAAATTACCTAATGATTTGTTACTGTTAATTGAACCTGTATTTTTTACCTTTCTGTTTTCCATCATAGTCTTAAAGGACTGATCCTTTTAAAATACTATAACCGACTTACCACCCAGCATCTCCCAAACTGATTGATCAAGGATGAATAAATTCCAGTTCTTATTTAGTATTTTGATAATAGATAAACCGTCCTTGTTGAATACTGTAATAAATGAAAACCACCTTTTCTCATTGTTTTATCCCATTCTCTTTACTATTTACATTTTGAAAAATACTTCACCATCAGAAATACTGTTGTTCCTTTCAATTTGTTTAATATAGGCTTAAATAACCCATTTTCCTTTTAAATATAACCTCATTCCAAGTATTATCTAAAAGGATGTTGGGATAGCCTGTTTTCCTAAACATGTCGAGTATAAATTCAATTTCAGTTAAAAAAAATCAGCTTCACAGGACACCATCCTGGCTGCTGTCACTAGCTGTCCTTTGACTACAGATCTCTTTTGGTAAGATGGATGACAGCTAGTATATTCCAGATATGAATTTAAGAAGGCAGGCTTTCTATAAATCCTAGAGCCCAATTTTTTATCTTTAGGGTCAATAAAAATTTCTACATCAAGATAATAAATCCTTTCATTACTGAATGTGTGAGTAAATTTGAGAAATTCAGTAGTACTATTAATGTAATTCAAAAATTCTTCTAACATATTCTCAGAACCAATCCACACCAGGAACAAGTCATCCAGGTACCTAGTATAATATATGATATATTTTACAAATCTACTTTTGAAAATGAATTCAGATTCCCAGTGTGACATAACATAATTAGCATAGGTGGGCAAGCAGGCTGCCTCCATGGCGACACCAACCACTTCTGTAAAATATTGACCCTCAAAAAAAATAAAATTGTTGTAAAGAATAACTTCCATTAAATTATTAATAAGGTTAATATGTTCCTGTTTGTATTTATTAATTTTAAGTAACCGTGTTTCCAACCATTGTAACCCCACATTATATGGTATAACTGAAAACAAATTTTTAACATCTATGGTTACAAACACCATATTGCCAATGACCTCAGTATTGTTTAAGTGGGATAGAAAATCCCAGGAGTCCTTACAAATATGTTTAAATTCTTTGAGACCATCCTTAAGGTAGAAATCCACTAGTTTGCCCATGAAGAAAGTTTTGGATCTCTTCCCATCCACAATAGGCCTAAAAGGGGGTTGACATAAGTCTTTGTGGATTTTTGGAATCCCAAAAATGCTTGCAATTACTGGGTACTCATTTTTTATATAATCATATTCTTCCAGATTAATCTGACCTTGATAGAACATGTTGTCAAGCATATTGTTAATTTTCAAATATGTAATATTAATTTAGTTTTTGGAGACCTTAGTATATGCCCTGTCCACAAGGACTGCATTCATACTATTACAATAATCTACCTTCTCCATAATAACCATACTGTTACCTTTGTCAGGTTTCATAGCCCAAATATTCTTGTCATTTGTAAAATCCTCCAGAAGGGCCTTTTCTTCCACAATTAAATTGTCTGATCCACACCTTACATTACCATTAACTAACTTCGTAAAATCCAATTCACAAGCACTTTCAAAAATATGAACTAAATTGTGCATGGGAGGATTAAAAGTACTTTTTTTTAGGCATTGTGAATGTAAGTGGTCAAGCTTGTTACAAGAATTAAACTACAACTGTAAGTTTAGTTTTCTAGTATATAATTTTAAGTCAAGCAGCAAATCAGTTATATGCCCTCTCCGGGCAGGCACAAAATTAAACCCATTCGAAAGAATCTATACATAAGCATTGGAAATACATTTGTTTGAATAATAAAACACTGGAAAAATCACCAGCCCTATTTAAAATTACATCAGGACAACCAGGCTCATCAGGGGAAACAAAATCACCACTAATTCATTATATTCCTCAAACAGTTCCAAAAACATAACCAAACACAATGAGTTCCCGAAGAGGAGCTTAATGTGGTACAGACTGACACTTGTGAGGACAATGAACATTTTTTAGACGACCCATCCCCACTGAGGCACTCAGATCGTTTACGGAACCATGCCCAATATCAGAATCATACAAACATGGCACCAATGAGAGGGCACACATATCGACAGAGGGGGAGATGGGGGGGTTCAGGGGGTTCAATCCAAGGTTGCTACAATCAGTGGCACAACTACCAATCGAACTTCAACAATTAGATTTTGGCAGTGTATATAAGTTGTTGGATGACAGTATTGATTCTGGCATCCCTATTTTGAACAATTCTGCTGTTGAATCTGAAGAACATTGTGATGTCAGTAGTTTGGACAATGTAATATGTTGTAAACAGGAGGATGACAAAGATTTTACAATTTATATTTTTTCAGATTTAAATATTACTGCATATTATGTCAGCTTGTTGAAAAAAGGTTTTTCTTTTGTTCTTATGTATAGATATGAGGTTGGGAGACTATTAATGAGTCTTAAGCTGTATTCTAGGATTCTCAATTTATGGATATTTTTTGGAAACAATCCAAAGCCTGGCAATGATTGTAACTACTTGAGTTTTAAGAGAGCTAATGAGTTCATTTCACCGCCCAATCCAACAGTTATGGTATTTGAACGGTTGTGTGAAGCCCAAATTAGGAGATGTCTGCAATATGAAAAAATGTCTAATGACGATTTATCCAGTGCTGAAAATTTTTGTTTGAGACAGCTCACACACACCAACCAGTATAGAGTTATGAAACCAGACAAGGGTGGGTGGGGGTGGGGGGGGTAGTCATCATGACTATCACAGTCTATGCCTGTAAAATGCAAGCACTATTAAATGATGCGGAAACTTATGAGAGGGTTTCTAGGTTTGATGTACACAGGGCCTGTGGCAAAATTGATTGGCAGTTATATGAATTTGTGTGATGGGATAATTTCTAATGAGGAGTTTAAATATCTTACAGTGGAGAACCCCATTATTCCCTCTATTTTTGGAATCCCCAAAATTCATAAAAATGTAAATGTTCCACCATTTAGGCCCATTGTAGCTGCTAAGGACTCTAAAACGTAACCACTAGTGTCATAAATAGACATCACTTGTAAGAATGTGTTGAACAATGTCCCGCACATTTTAAGATGTATGTCCGTTACCTAGATGATTTGTTTGTTGCTTGGACAGGGCCAATATCAGAAGTTAATTTTTTCATTGAATACATTAATCAAACAATAGATTTTTTTTAAATTTAACTATGTTGTCAGTAAGGATAGTGTGGCATATTTAGATGTTTTGATTTCCAATAATATTGATGGTTTGAAGTCAAATATATATAGAAAATGTATGTTTTCAAATACATATCTACACTATTCAAGTAACCATCCTATGCATGTTAAAAGGGGTGTTGTTAAGGGCCAAATGGTCCGAGCAGCCCGTATGGTGTCCAACTATGATGATTTTTTAAATGAGTGTATGTATATATCTAATATGTTCTATAATAGGGGATATCCTCGTAGGATTGCAAACCAAATACATAATGAAGTTATTTCAAAACGTAGTCAAGGTGTTTATATTGCATTGTTTGGTGAACATCATGAGGGACAGGAAGTGGTGAATAGGGGGAATATGCATTATAATATCATTGATAGTAATAATGTCCCCCTTTATGAGGGCAATGATGTAGTTCAAAATGCTAGAGACAATGGAAATGAGAATATGGGTTGCCCCTTTGTCACAACTTTTTATGACAATGGAAAAATTCTAACAGATATTTTGAACAAAAACTGGAACATTGTTGAAATAGAGCTAGGATTAACTAATAATTTAGATATTGCTCCTAAAATCATTTATAGGAGAGGCCCCAATTTTAAAAATATTTTTGAATGACAACAAATAACCCCCAAGGTAGGTAAAATGTTTCCTTGTGGCACATGCAATCAATGTAAATATGTTTTCTATGGGACCAGTAATAATATTGGTGGTAAAAAAAATAAATATTAGGGGTAGATATAGCTGTTATTCGCAAGGGGTGGTCTACGTTGCATTCTGCGTAGATTGTTCAACATTTTATGATGGCAAGACTTGAGCGTAGGCTATCCCAGAGAATATACAAGCATATCTATGATATTTCTCATTGTAAAGATACAAATGCTCTTTACAAACATATAAAAGTATTTCCTAATCATTGTTTCAAGTTTATGGTGGTACACCAGGTAAAAATAGATCCAGTAGGTGGGCCTTGGAAATTGATGTTAGAAAATAAAGGTACATGGTGGCAAAAATATTTTAATGCTGGAACCCCCCCCCCCCCCCAGATTAAATAAGATGATTTCCATTAATAGCTATTTAAAATTAAGAAAATATGATAGGTAGTTTATGTATATTGTATATTTTATATTTCATGTTTAGGAATTTTTTATAACAAGATTAATTATGTTTTTAAATATGGAGGGTATGAATTCTTATTGGTTGATGAACTTGTGATGTCATTTGTTTCAAGTATAAATGGTTGTTCAGTTTAATGCAGTTTATCTGAAGAAGTTTGGTTATTTTATCAGACAAAAGTGCTAAATAAACTGTGGATTATCTATCCTTGTGGATTATTAGTTACACTGCCTTGTCGTTTTACTTCCAGCCAATTTTGTTTTTATTGTTTGGTTCCTTAGTTTGTGGTTTAGTAACCCTTACTTTGAAAGAGACAAAAATCAGATAGCTTGAATCTATTGTTATGGTAAACACATGACTTTCATTTTTTGTAAGCAAGTAGGCTTGAAAAATAAAGACAAAATGCCGAAAGCCATGAGAATTGCTAAGTTTATTGCATGTGCAATAATATTCGCTTGTTTTTCTCCATTAACAAGTGTTCAGTAGGAGTCAAGAAGTCTGCAACTGAAAGCAGTTGTTTGTTCTATTCTGTGCTGAGTGAAATTGAAAAATACTCCTTCATGCATCTGCAGCGTTGTTGGCTATTTCTTTTCCTGTCATTGCTAACTACATTTCTATGGAGATGAGTTGTCTGCAGGAGCAAGAAATTAATCTTGAAAGTTCTGAGCATTCTTTGCTGAAGGAAATGCAAAATTTAAAGGTACAAGGGTAAGCTGTTCAGTGAAAAATGAAGTTTGAAATTATTGGAAGTGAATAAGAGAAAACAGTTTCCCTAGCAGCCTTAATACTTTACTGCATTTAATAGAACAATGTATAATTTAGTTTTATTTAAAGATAGCCAGTGTACTTTTTCTTAGGGCTAAAAGTTAATATTTTCTTAAAACATGAAATCTGTTTATGCCCTTCTATTCCCATGTTGCAGTATCCGTATTAGTGTGGGGTTCTCCATCTCAGGCGACCCGGACGTCGGCTCCTATAGAGACGCTTAAGCCTGGTTGCTGTTGGTGCATGGGACGGCACATGCAGGGCCATAAACCAGGAGCTTTAAATGTGACATTTGCACACACAGACCCCAGAACTTTTCTGCCACAGTTGCATGTCAGATCGATTTCATCGCTCTTTTACTTATCAGGATATTTAAAGCTAAGTACCCCATTGGCAGCCTTTCAATTGCTATTGCTTGAGCTTTGTTTGCTTGTTCCTTTTTATCTGATGTCCACTAAGAAGGGTAAATGCCTATGTGGATGTCAAATTCCCTATAAAGGCGCCCATGACCTTTACGTTTTTTGTCTAGGCCGGGAACACGACCATACCGCCTGCGACATTTGCCAATTGTTCATCTCTAAGATGCTTAGAAGCCATCTGGCTGCTCTTAATCTTTACTTGGAAAACCAGAGAATTAAAAAATTAGCACTTAGGATGGATCTGGAGTTGGCCACCCAGGTGGAACCACCTTGGAAAAAGGCCAAGCTTTCACGGCCTGCTTCCTCTACCTCTCTGTCCTTGGACACCCCACCAGCTACCAGTATAGGGGTTGAGGGACATTCATTAGAGTTGTCTACTTCGTTGGCTCCCCTTGAGGTAGCCATTTTCTGAAGTACTAGCTGACACATCCACAGAGATGACTCAGATGTCGGTTTCCACCAAAGTCGAGGGGGGAACCAGAATCCACTTGCCGCCCATCTCGGACGCCAGAATCCAAAGCCTCTGCTTTAGCTCAGGCCCCTGAACCTAGGCCTTCTCCCAAATCTACTACTTTAAAAAGAAAACAAAAAAGTAAATATTACCTCCCTCTCCTGAGGGACTTCCTGACTGGTAATCTTTTACTCGTTCCCTGATGGCAGGCCTTCATGGCTCTTAGGCCCTTGACCTCCTCTCCCTCTACTATCCTAGTGTTAAGCCCAAGGCCTGCCTCAGCTACTTCTATACTCCCTCCTACTTCCTATGAAGAAGAGGAAGAAATTATCTCATCATCATCTGATGAGTCCATTACCTACTCAGCACAGATAACCTTTTCTCTAGAATACAATTTCCCTGATGAAGAATCCATAGAAAGGGACTCTCCTCCTGAGGACATCACTTTTGGGGAGACCATAACTAAAACGAAAGACTGTTTCAATTATGATACTTCCCAAATGACTGAAACTCAAAAAAGATATTTTAACCTACTGCAAATTGAATCTCCTTCTCCTTCTGCCATCCCCCCAGTTATACCTGCATACCTGGATGCATTTACTTCAGCATCTAAAAATCCTGATGTTCTTCGTGTTTCACTGTTGCAGTCATTACATTTGGGTAATCTGCTAGCAGGTTGCCCTCATTCGGCCTGAATAACAAAGTCTTGGGTCCTGCGTCAGTTGCTGTCTCCTCTTCCATGACGTCAGGTCGTCAGGGATATAAAACATGCAGCCAACTCCATTTTATTCAGTCTTTCTTGCCACGCGGTGCCCGAAGCAGAAGCAGTTCGCAAGTGCCGGTCGGCCAACTCCTGAAATTTTCGCATTTGAGTTTCAGAACCGAAGTCTTCAACTAAAGCTAAGTACCCCGTTGGGGAAACTTTTTCTTGCTCCTTACCGATGTCAGTAAAAGTTAATAATTGCATTACTTGTGGGAAGCAAATACCTCATAAGGATTTTCATTTGTACTGTATTTCTTGCCTAGGCCGTGATCATAAAGTCCCTTGCTGTCAGTTTTGTGCTAGATTTAACCAACGCACTATCAAGCGTCAGTATATTTTTGCTTCTAAATATTTTGGATCCAGATTTAATTACCCTGAAATGTCGGTTAGCAATCCAACTACCGGAGTTCACAAAAAAACGTAAAGAAAAAGACAGAGACAGACCGTCTAGGTCCAAAACCGACGATGAAACTTCTCCTAAGCCAGTCACCGGTTCGCCGGTACTCAGTGAGGCGCTTTCGCAGCCCCTGATATCCGCTACTTTTGAGTCACAGGCCTCTACCGAGACCCATGCGGAGTCCGGTATGCTGCAAGATTCTCAGAGTATTGCACCCATGGATGTCTCTCCCTCGGATGGGTCTTGAGCCGCTGAGCAGGCACCAGCTTCTGAGGGTGTTTTCAGGCCTCAACATTTTTATATAAAACCGATGCCAGCCTCAAAAACAAAATCATAAACATCTTCTATGTCTAACAAAATGACGCATGAGCCACATGCTCAGGGCCCTATGCCTAAAAAACAGATGATCAAAATGACTGAGGACTTAATTACCTTGATCAGGGGTTCGCAACCCCCCTCACTAAGAGGTCTAGGCAAGACACTGATTATGAATCTTCAGATCAGGTTTCCATTTCTTCTGATTCCTCTTCCGATCAGGAATTTTCTATTCCACCCTATGAGGATTCTGATGCAGAAGAATCCATCCCATCTGCATCTCCTCCTGAGGATTATTCTTTTCGAGAAACCTTGCATACTTTAAGGGAACATTTTCATTGGGAGAGTCAGGATTTCTCTGAATCAAAAAAGAGGCTTAGGGATTTCCTTCTTCTTCCTCAGCATAGGCCTTTGAAAATACCTCCTGTATTAGACATTGTTGATGATGTGTTTTCGGAATCAAGCATGACTCCTGATTCCCTACCTCTGGCTCCTAGTAAGCCAGACAGATATTACATGGTTCCTGACTCCCACAAATTTCTATTCAAAAATCCTGCTGCTGATCCTGAGACTATCTCACAGGGTCCCAAAGGTGTAAAGGCATCTACAGCCAAAAATCCTACTCCCTCTGATAGAGATTCCAGGGTGCTGGATAGATGGGGAAAGAAGGTTTATACATCTGCAACCTTGGCAATTAGGGCCTTAAACTGCCAGTTTCATATACTTAAATATCAACAGCATGTTATGGGCTTATTGAAACAGAAAATGATGTTAAATTCTGATTGTGTGGAAAATAAAGAATTACAGGAATTATTGCATTCAGCAGAACAACCCCGCGGTGGTGGTGCTGTGGTAGCGTTGTCGCCTCACAGTAAGACGCTGTCCGGTTTGATTCTCGGCTAGAGCGTCTTCTGCGTAGAGACATGCGTGAATGGGCGTACCTTCATTGAAGGTTGTGTATCAGGCCTGGCAAGCCGGTACGTAAAAATCAACTGCCAATCATTAGTGGACCGGAGCTCCGCTGTGGCGACCCCTAACCGGGAAAAGCCGAAAGACACAAACAAACAAATTGCATTCAGCAGAACACGTTGGAAAGCATACTTTGCAATGTGGTTTTGATTCCTTGGAGGCCTCTTGCAGGGCCGTAGTTACTGGATCTATGATTAGAAGGCATGCCTGGCTCAAGGAGCAAAATCTGCCTGATCATGTTAAAGCTAAATTGTTGGATGCCCCTTTGCAGCATGATACTCTGGTAATAAGGCAGAAGAGGTTTTAAAGAAAATGGAAGACAAAGCTAAATCTATGCAAACTGTAAAAGATTTCTTACAAGTGCAGCCACCCAGGCTCAGTAGACACTGGCCTACTAAAAATTGGTCCTTTCCTGTGTCCAACAAAGCCTCTCAAGGCAAATCCAGGTGCTCAAAAGGCTCTAGATACCAATCACAGGGTTCTTACAGGTCAAAGCAATGGGGTGCCTCCTCCTCCAAATCTGGAGGAAACAAAGCACAACCCTACAGTAAGCAGTCTCAATGACTTCCCTCTACCTTCATCAAGCACTTATCTTTTGGCAGCCCCCTTGGGGGGAAAATTAGCACTTCATGCTCAAAATTGGCAGTTAATTACCCAGGACAAGTGGGTATTAAACATAATATCCCAGGGGTATAGATTTCATTTCCATACTTTGCCAATTCCAAACGGTTGGCCAGATCTGCCACAAAATCAATGGGCAGAGGCTCAGAAACAAGTTATGTCCCTCATGGATATGGGGGCTATTCAACCAGTACCAGAAAAGGAAAAAGGACAAGGTTTTTATTCAAGACTTTTCCTGGTACCCAGAAAAGACAATGCCTGGCGTCCAATTTTGGACTTATCGATTTTGAACACGTTCTTGGACATTCCAAAATTCAAAATGATGACTTTACAACAGCTACTGCCTATGCTGGGCAGGAATGCTTGGTTAGTGACTCTAGACTTAAAAGAGGCATACCTGCATATCCCAATAAGGGAATCGTGCAGAAGATACCTCCACTTCAAGGCAGGCTTTTTGCATTACCTATTCTCTGCACTGCCCTTTGGCTTATCTACTGCGTCCAGGGTCTTTACAAAGTGCCTGGCACCAGTAATTGCATTCTGCAGACAAAGAAGCATACAAATTTATCCGTATCTGGATGACTGTCTCATTCAAGCAGTGAACAAGGACACTCTTCTTCAACATCTGGCATTTGTAAAAAGGCTTCTAACATGCCTAGGGTACACAATAAATGAAAGGAAATCCCAACTGGTACCCTCTCAAATAAGTACATTCCTGGGTGCAAGCTTGAATACAACTGCCCAGATGGCTTACCTTACGCCAGACAAACAAAGGCAACTGGCAACAAAAACCCAGTTATCTGCAAGACAAATTCTGCAGGCTTTGGGGTTCATGGCATCCTGCATTCTACTAATTTCATATGCAAGAGTGCATATGAGGAAACTTCAATGGTACCTAAAAAGTTTATGGAGTCAGCATTGTCACAGTCTGGAAACAATGATTCCCCTCATTCCCAGCCTACAACAGGAGTTCATTTGATGGGCTGAGTAACATGTCACCAAAACAAGGGACTGTCATTCACTCTACCCCCTGCCACCCAAACCCTTACTACAGACGCATCAGACTATGTTTGGGGGGCCCACCTGGCAGGGAGATGCATTCAGGGCAAATGGAGCCCAAAACAAATGCATCTGCATATCAACCAGAAAGAGATGCTAGCTGTTCAGAATGCTCTGACAGCCTTCAAGGACTTACTTCATCCAGGACAACTACTGATAAAGATGGACAACACCACGGTTATGTGGTACATAAACAAGCAGGGGGGTACACATTCCTACCCCCTTTGCAGACTAGCCATGGCATTGTGGAACGCAGCTTTGACTTACCAAGTACATCTTCAAGCTCAATTCCTGTCAGGAAAACAAAATACTCTGCCAGACGAACTAAGCAGAAATCTTATGGACCTGCACGAGTGGAAACTGGATCCACAAATCTTCAGCATGGTAATACAGAAATGGGGGAGCCCAGACATAGATCTATTTGCCTCTCCCCAAAACTATCAGCTTAACAAATTCTGCACAAGGACTTATCACAGACAAGCATGGAAAGTGGATGCCCTATCCTTCAGTTGGAAAAAAAACTATCAGTCTATGCCTTTCCCCCTCTGCCTCTTCCCTCCAAGGTCTTATTAAAGGTCACACAGGAAAAAACAAACATGATCCTAATTGCTCCGGACTGGCCTCGCCAGCACTGGTACCCAATTCTAAGGAATATGTCTCAACTCCCTCCTTGGTACTTGCTTCAAATGCCTCATCTACTGTCTCAGCAGAACAATCAAATTCTGCACACTCAGCTCCAAACTCTGAACCTTGCAGCATGGCTGATCATTTAATTATTCAGACAACACCTCTCAGTAAATCTGTGATGGATGTCATTTTGGAAGCCAGAAGGCCTAGTACTAGAAAATCTTATGCTGATAAATGGAAGAGATTCTGTGCTTGGAACAAAGCACAAGGAATGGACACAGCAAAGCCAAATATCCCTCAGATTTTATAATATTTGACTGAGATGCTTAACAAGGGCCTATCTTTTTCTTCAATAAAAAATCCATGCCTCTGCCATCTCGGCCCATTACATCATGGAGCCTCCCCTCCTTTCTCATCCTCTGCTTAAACAGTATCTTAGAGGGGCCAAAAATTTAAGGCCTCCCAGAAGATCACCAACTCCTGCATGGGACCTCAATTTTGTGCTGGAAAAACTCACCCTGCCTCCTTTTGAACCAGCAGCTACTGCAAATATAACATTTGTATCTTGGAAAATGGCTTTCCTATTGGCAATCTCTTCAGCAAGAAGGGTTTCAGAACTACAGGCACTCATGGCTGTGGAGCCTTTTATTACATTTTACCCGGACAGGGTGCCCCTCAGGACCAATCCTTCCTTTATGCCTAAGGTGGTATCCAGTGTGGCTCTTAACCAAACTATTCACCTGGCAACATTTTACCCAAATCTGCAGAACAAGGGAGAGCGGATTCTGCATTCATTGGACGTACACAGACAACTAAGATTCTACTTAAACAGGACCATATCTCTAAGAAAGTCTGAGCAACTACTGGTGGCATTTGCTGCAGGATCAGAGGGGAAGGCTATATCAAAGCAGACTATTTCTAAGTGGATAAGCCACTTTATTTGTTTCTGCTACTTGCACCATGGTAAACTTGTGCCCAAGGGGATCAGGTCACATTCCACCAGGGCTGCCTCTACCTCAGCAGCTTTTCTCAGAGGAGTTCCAACCAACGACATTCTAGAAGCTGCTACTTGGAGCTCGGTTCATACCTTCACAAAGCATTATCATTTGCCTCTCTTCTCCAAATCCAGGGCAGGCTTTGCTACTGCAGTTCTGTAGGGCCTTATAGCCGCTCCTAATGCTATCTAGTTCCATCCTCCCATCCATAGCTTTGGGATTCTACCCAAATGTAATGACTGCAACATTGAAACATGAAGAACATGGTACAGTTGTGTACACTTGCTATAAATGTAGATGTTCGAGTGTGTTCACTGTTGCAGTCCAGATTACCCACCCGCCAGCCCCCTTTCTATACCTTTTCTTTCCTTCACTATACTCAAAAGCCTTTGTGGTGTATTTGCTTTTAGTTGAAGTTAAATTTTATGTTTTCTAAAATGCATTTATAGATTTACAGTTATATATTTTTGCTCTCCATTTGGGGGGCACCTGACATCTGGGGCAAGAAAAACTGAATAAAATGGTGTCGGCTTCAGGTTTTATACCCCTGACAACCTGACGTCATGGAAGAGGAGACAGCAACCAATGCAGGACCCAAGACTTTGTTATTCAGGCCGACTGAGGGCAACCTGCCAGCAGATTACCCAAATGTAATGACTGCAACAGAGAATACACTCGAACATCTACATTTATGGTATGTGTACACAACTGTACTATTCTCTTCCACCTGTTCCTAAGAGACCTGATCATTTCTACAAGGTGACTGACGACCACAAATTTCTTGTGAAGCCCTCCCCTTGGCAGACCCTGCAGTGATTGCTGTAGCTCTAGACAAGCAGTCAGGATTGATCCCATCCTCGACCCTTCTGCCCCACTGACAAGGACAGCAAAAACATGGACAGGCTAGGGAAAAAAGTGTACACCTCTTCCACCTTAGCCTTCAGAGCAATTAATTGGCAAATCCATATGATTAAGTATGCCTTGGACTTGGTATCCCAAGCATCTACGCTTAACAATAGAATAGAGCTAGCTGAAATGCAGTGAATACAAGGATGCAAGCAGATAAATCACCAGGAATTAATGCTACTATGCCTTTAAAACCTGTTCTTAAGAAAAGTAGATCACATCAGTGACTTAATTATTTTATTGATTAGCTTTTATTGGTTGTTTTATTATTGCTAAAATATTTAAACTGGGATGCAATGTTTGTCTGTTACATGGATCTGAAAAAGCACTTTGTGTGAAAGTGCTCATTCTGTCGTATTTTTAATAAACTACGCATGCTTTTAGCTGTGGTGGTCCCTTGGAGTTTTTGGTTTCTACAAGCATCTATGCTCCTATCCTCCCTGCCTGACTCTCCTATCAAGACTGAGGTAGCATCAAAACTGTCCTTGACATCCCAGGTGGCCAGACAATCAATCAGATGCAGTTATAATGCAGCAGAGGCTTCTGCTTGATGTGCTGCATCCACATCGGTGCTCCGCAGATATTCATGGCTTCGACTGCAACTCCTTTCTGAGGATTTCAAATCCAAAATTCTTGATGCTCCACTAGACCACAACCTCCTGTTTGGGAAGCAGTCTGTTGAACTGTTTAAGAATCTTCAGGATAAAAAAAAGCAAGGAGCTTCAGGACATTAAGTATCTTCTGGCATCCCCTATACCAAAATACTACAGAAACTATCCGGCTAAGACCACCTATGTCAGAAGACCCCCCCCCCACACACACACTGATACTTCTTCTTCCAGGCATACAAGAGGAACCAGGAGGCAGACCTCTGCCAGACCAGCCTCTTCTCAGCCTACCTCCAGATAGCCCTTTCATGACAGAAATGGTACCAACAATGCATGTGTGTCTTCCCCATCTCCCCCTGTCAGCCTGTCTCTCTCACTGCTTGCCCCTCTGGACAACAGTTACTTCAGATCGTTGGGTCCTGGCAATAGTAGAACAGGGATACTTCCTTTCTTGGAAAGAAAGGTCCCCCTCTCGGGGAATCCCATTCCCACACAAAAAACAACTACATTTTATTTCAGAAATTGTACAAGACCTAATGACACATAGAACCATAGAACCTGTCCCCCCAGCACAAGAAGGAAAAGGCTTTTATTCAAGGGTATTTCTAGTACCAAAAAGGGTCAGGCCATGGAGGCCAATCCTGGATTTGTCCTTTCTAAATCTCTTCCTAAAAGTCCCATCTTTCAGAATGCTATCCCTCCAAACCCTACTTCCACTCTTGCCAGCACAGGCATTCATCATCACTCTAGACCTGTAGGAGGCCTACCTCCATATCCCTATAAATCCCTCTCACAGAAAGTACTTGCATTTCGCTGGGGCCTGTTCTCACTTTCAATTTACTGCCTTGCCGTTTGTTTTATCCACTGCACCCAGGGTCTTCATCAAATGCCTTGCTCCAGCCATAGCCTACTGCAGAACTAAGGGCATTCAAATCTACCCCTACCTAGATGATATACTTATTCTTGCAGAAAAAGAAGTCACCCTCAAAAACCATCTGCAGTTTGCCATGTCTCTGCTATTGGGTCTGGGGTTCACCCTCAATCTCCCCAAATCATCCCTAGCACCACATCAGGACAAAATCTTTCTGGGCTGCAGGATCCAAAAAGACCTGATGAAGGCTTTCCTTCCTCAGGACAAAGTACTTTCCCTAACAGGCCACTTCCAGGATCTGCTCCAGGTCCACCAACTATCAGCAAGACAATTTCTGCGACTTCTGGATCTTATGGCAGCCACCATTCCTATGCTGCCATTAGCCAGAGTGCACATGAGAAAACTCCACTAGTATCTAAAGAATGTGTGGTCCCAACACAACCACTGCTCTAGAATTCTGGATTCCCTTACTACCCTGCTTAAAGGCAGAATTAAGGTGGTAGATCCAACAAGTTCAAATGAACCCAGGATTTCCCCTTCACCTTCCCACACCAGCTCTGTACATGCACACAGACGCATCAGACATGGGCCGGGGGGCTACCATGAAGGGCCTCAAGGTGTAAGAATGCTGACAGTCACCCCTCCAGAAAAAAACACATCAATGTCAGAGAAATGACTGCAGTTCTTTTGGCACTTAAACCTTACTTCCCATCCTTCAGCCAGGTCCCCTTCAAATCTTCACAGACAACACCACAGTCATGTGGTACATTAACAAACAGGGGGAGGGGGACCAAGTCCTATATCCTCTACAGGCTAGCAATCCAGATTTGGGACCTAGCCTCCCAAAATAACTTATTTCTGCAGGCAGCCTACGTGCCATCCTGGGAGAACCACCAGGTGAATGCTCTCAGCAGATCATCCTCTCCACATCATGAGTGGGTGTTAAACAGAGAGGTTTTTGTAGACCTTGTCCACCAGTGGAGCATACCTCAAATAGATTTGTTTGCCTTCCCCACATAACAGAAAACTGAAAAAAAAATTGTACCAAGGACCACTCCCCACTAGCTTGGAGAGTGGACACCTTCACCATTTCATGGAAGGGACAGTTTCTGTATACCTTTCTCCCCTTCTCTCTCATTCAAAAGGTCCTTCTGAAGATCAGGAGGGACATGCCAAAAATCTTGCTGGTGACTCCCTATTGGCCAGGGCAGCATTGGTTCCTCCTTCTACTATCCATCACCAAGGGGAATCACCACAAGTTACCCCACAAGGTGGACCTACTCACAGCAGAAAGGAACACTCATCCACCCTCAACTGGAGATACTATGTCTAACACCCTGGGTGATAAACTTTTAATACCCTTCAGACACCGCTACTCTGAGGACGTGCTTTCAGTCCTGAGGGAGGCCAGGAAACCTAACACAAGGAGATCCTGCATTTAAAATGGCAAAGATTCTCCAAATGGTGTCTCCAAAGACACAGGGATCCCTTTCTAATGGATGTCCCTCTAGTCTTAGCGTATGTGTGTGAACTTATCCAGCCAGGCCTTTCATACTCCTCAGTGAAAGTCCACCTATCTGCAATCTCTGCCTGCTTTCCCTTAGACCCTCCTCTACTCTCCAGGTTAGATGTTAAATAGTTCCTGAAAGTGGTCTTGCACATCAGACCACCAAAGAAACCTGTTCCACAGCCTTGGGACCTATATTTTATCTTAGAAAAACTCACACTGGCCCCATTCGAACCAGCCATTTCTTCAACACTGCAAATGTGCACATGGAAAACAATTCTGCTCATAGCTCTCACCTCAGCTAGAAGGGGGTCAAAGTTACAGGCACTCATGGCCTGTCCCCCCTACACTATCTTCCACAAAGACAGGGTGATCCTGCGCACTAACCCTTATTTCATGCCCAAAGTGGTCAGTGAGCTATCATTATATCAGTCCATCCACCTGCCCACCTTCTTTTCCTCTCCTACCAATGACAGTGAGAGAATACTCCATTCCCTGGATGTGCACAGGCAGCTAAGATTTTATTTAGGCAAACCTAAGTCCATAAGGAAGTCTAATCAACTCTTTGTATCCTTTCATCCCAGGGACCTGGGCAAGGCAGTCTCCAAACAAACTATTTCCTGTTGGATCAGGAAAACAATCTGCTTCTGCTACTCCTACCGTGGCAAGGACTTCAAAGGCCTGGCACACAGCCTCCATTCTGGAGGCAGACACCTGGTCCAGTATGCACACCTTTACCAGACACTGCAAATTGGACCATATCTCCAGAGCCAAAGCAGGTTGTGATAGGGTAATCCTGCAGAGATTTCTGGAATCAGCTACCTCTGCCTCCACCTTTCCTCCTTCCTAAGCTGTGGTACTGTCCTACAATAAAGTTACTGCAACATGGGAATAGAAGGACATAGAATAGTTGTGCAAAATCTTACCATTATCATAGATGTCCTTCTCTTCAATGTTGCAGTATTCCTTCCCTCCCACCATCCCACTGCATTCCTTTCACCTGTCTATGGGGCACCCTAGGGCACCTCCTTGACTATGGCCTCACTGGGCAGTCTATGGCATTTCACCAGTCTGGAGGACATCATTTGGCTCTACCTAGTCCACTGTCTGACTGGGCAGTTAGTTCTTAGTCTGTGCGTGCAGACATCACATTTAAGGCTCCTGGTTTATGGCCCTGCGTGTGATGTCCCACACGCCAACAGCAACCAGGCTTAAGCATTTGTATAGGAGCCAACGTTCAGGTCACCTGAGGCGGAGAATCTCGCACTAAGAATACTGCAACATGGAAAAGAAGGATATCTATGGTTATGGTAAGATTTTACACAACTATTCTTTCACATCTGGGAGGGGAATAGAGATAAGAAAAGAACATACATCTATCAGTGTAAGTGGGAGCAAAGTCTGTAACATGCTGTCTAGCATGGGTAACCTTAATTTTAAGTTAGGCAATGCTTGTGGGTGCAGCTGTCAATTTGGGGGAATTGTTCCAATCTGGGCGAATGGGGGGGTTAAACATCAGGTTTTGAAGATGTACATAGATGTTCTTCGTGTTTCACTGTTGCAGTCATCACATTTGGATTATCTGATTGCAGTAGCCCTCAGTCAGCCTGATTATCAAAGTCTTGAGTCCTGCTTCGGTTGCTGTCTCATTTTCCATGACGTCAGGTAGTCAGGGTATAAAGCTTGCAGCCGATGCCATTACATCAGTCTTTCTTGCTGTGCGGTGCCCGAAGCAGAAGCAGTTTGCAAGTGCCTGTTGGCTGACTCTTGAAATTTTCATTTTCGAGTTTCAGAACCGAAGTCTTCAACTAAAGCTAAGTACCCCATTGGGGAAACTTTTTCTTGCTCTAAACCGATGAAAGTAAAAGTCAATAATTGTATTTCTTGTGGAAAGCAAATACCTCATAAAGATTTTAATTTGTACTGTATTCTGTGCCTAGGCCCTGACCACAACGTACCTCACTGTTGGTTTTGTGCCTTGTTTAGACCACGAACTATTCGTCTTCGGTATATTTTCGCATCTAAATATTTTGGTGCTCAGTTCAGTTATCCAGATATGTCTTTCAGTAAGCCATCTGACTACCGACATTCCGAAAAAATGCAAAGATAAAGACAGAGACAGGCCGCCTAGGTCCAAAGCTGCACATGATGCTTCTCCTAAGCTAGTCACCAGTTCGCTGGTACTCAGTGAGGCGCTTTCGCAGCCCCTGATACCCGCTACTTCAGATTCGCAGGCCTCTACTGAGACCCTTTCGGAGTCCAGTATGCCACAAGATGCTTCAACTGTGGAACCTGCGGATGTCTCTACCTTGGATGGGTCCGGAGCCGCTGTGCAGGCACCGGCTTCTGAGGGTGTTTTCAGGCCTACTGACTTGCATATTAAACCAATGCCATCTTCTTCTTCAAGGCCTAAAACTCGAACCATGCCTAGGAAATCGACGACCAGACCACATGGTCAGGCCTCTATGCCTAAAAAACAAATGATAAGAATGGCTGAAGATCTTATTACTTTAATCAGGGGAAGCCAACCTTCACCCTCTAAGAGACCTAGGACTGAATTTGCTTATGATACTTCTGACCAGGATTCTGAAATTTCTGTTTCCTCTGATGACCAGGATTTACCCTTATCCACTTATAAGGATTCTGATGCAGAGGACTGTATTCCCTCTGCTTCTCCCCCAGAGGATTTTTCTTTTGGTGAAACCTTGCATATTCTTAGGGAGCATTTTCACTGGGAAAGCCAGGATTACTCTGATTCTAAAAAGAGGCTTAGAGATTTCTTACTCCTGCCCCAACACAGGCCTTTAGCGATCCCACCTGTACTGGACATTGTTGATGATGCCTTTTCGGAATCTAACTTGGCTCCTGACTCTTTACCTCCTGCTCCCAGAAAACCTGATAGATATTACAGGGTTCCTGATTCTCACAAGTTTCTTTTTAAAAATCCTACTGCAGATCCTGAGATCATTTCACAGGGACCCAAGGGCATTAAGGCTACTACAGCCAAAAATCCTACCCCCTCTGATAGAGATTCCAGAGCCCTGAATAGATGGGGTAAGAAGGTATACACCTCTGCAACCTTGGCCATCAGGGCCTTAAATTGCCAGTTTCATATGTTAAAGTATCAGCAGCATATTATTGCATTGCTTAAACAGAAAATGATGTTGATTCCTGATTGTGCTGAAAATAAGGATTTACAGGATTTAATGCATTCTGCTGAACAGGTTGGAAAACATACTTTGCAATGTGGTTGATTCACTAGAGGCATCTTGCAGGGCTGCTGTTACCGGGTCTGTAATTAGAAGGCATGCTTGGCTTAAGGAGCAATCTTTGCCAGATCATGTTAAAACTAAATTGCTGGATGCTCCCTTAAATCAGGTCCGCCTGTTTGGCAACAAAGCAGAAGTTGTTAAAAAGATGGAGAAAAAAGCTAAGTCTATGCAAACTGTTAAAGATTGCAGCCTCCAAGATTTAGTAGGCATCGGCCCTCAAAAAACTGGTCCTTTCCTGCCTCTTCTGGGCCTTCTCAGTTTAAACCCAGAACCAGCAAAACAACCAGGCTTCAGTCCTAGGGTAAGCACAGGACTAAGCAGTGGGGGGCTACCACTTCCAAATCAGGGAGTAGTAAGACTCCCCCCATAGTAAACTGTCTCAATGACTTAACTTTAAATCTTCCAAGCACTTCTCAACTGACTGCTCCTTTATGGGGAAAGATTGCTCTGCAAGCAAAAAACTGGAAACTCTACCCAGGACAAATGGGTTTTAAACATAGATTCCCAAGGATACAGATTTCACTTCCACATGTTACCAATCCCAAACGGTTGGCCAGATCTACCTGCAAATCAGTGGACAGAGGCTCAAAAGCAAGTACTCTCTCTTTTAAGATTAGAGCCTATTCAGGCGGTACCAAAAGAGGAAAAGGGACAAGGTGTCTACTCAAGACTTTTCCTGGTACCCAGAAAAGACAACTCATGGCGCCCTCTCCTGGACCTTTCTATCCTAAACACGTTTTTGGTGATTCTAATATTCAAGATGCTAACTCTTTACCAGTTGCTTCCCCTGATAGGCAAAGGCCTGGTTGGCAACACTAGATTTAAAGGAAGCCTACCTGCACATCCCAATCAGGGAATCTTGCAGAAGATACCTACGCTTTAAAGCAGGCTGCATGCACTGTTAGTTCTCTGTACTGCCCTTTGGCTTATCTACTGCGCCCAGGGTATTCATAAAGTGCCTAGCTCCAGTCATTGCATTTTTCAGGCAAAGAAATATTCAAATATACCCATACCTGGACAATTGTCTAATTCTTGCAGAAAGCCAGGACATGCTTTTGAATCATCTGGCATTTGTACAAAAGGTGCTAACTTGTCTGGGATATACCATAAATGAAAAGAAATCACAACTGGTGCCCTGTCAACAAATTATATTCCTGGGAGCAAGCTTGAACACAACTTCCCAGATGGCTTTCCTCACGTCAGAGAAACAAATTCATTTGACAACTAACTTCAAACTAGTGGCCACAAAAACCCTGCTATCTGCAAGGCAAATACTGCAAGCCTTGGAGTTCATGGGCTCGTGCATTCTACTAATTCCATATGCAAGACTGCATATGAGGAAACTACAAGGTATCTAAAATGCCTATGGTGTCAACATTCTCAGGATCTAGAAGCAATGATTCCTATCATACCTTGCCTACAGTTAGAATTCCTTTGGTGGGCAGAGGCCTGCCACCAAAACAAGGGACTAACATTCACTCTACCCCCTGCCACCCAAACCTTAACAACAGACCCATCAGACTATGCATGGGGGGCTCACCTGGCAGGGAGGTGCATTCAGGGCAAATGGAACCCAAGTCAAATACACCTGCATATCAATCAAAAAGAAATGTTAGCTGTACAGAATGCTCTGACAGCCTTCAAGGACCACATTCTTCCAGGACAATTAATGGTAAAGATGGGGACAACACCACTGTTATGGGGTACATAAACAAGCAGGGGGGTACCCATTCCTTCCCCCTCTGCAGACTAGCCATGGCTCTGTGGAACACAACCTTGAGCTACCAAGTGCATCTACAGGCTCAATTCCTGCCAGGAAAACTAAATACACTGGCAGATGAACTAAGCAGAAATCTAATGGACCCACACGAGTGGAAACTGGAACCAAAGACTTTCAACATGTTGATAAACAAATGGGGGAGCCCAGATATAGACCTGTTTGCCTCCCCCAAAACTACCAATTGGACAAATTCTGCACAAGGACTCCCCACAAACAAGCTTGGAAAGTGGATGCTCTGTCCTTCAGTTGGAAAAATTGTATCAGTTTATGCCTTTCCTCCTCTGTCTCTCCTCTCCAAAGTACTACTAAAGATCAAACAGGACAAACCAAGGATGATGCTGATTGCACCAGACTGGCCACGCCAACACTGGTACCCCCTCTTGCGCAGTGTGTCACAGCTAGCCCTATGGCACCTGCCTCAGACCCCTACCCTGCTGTCACAGCAGGGAAGCCAGATTCTGCACTCCCAGCTTCAAACACTGAACCTGGCAGCCTGGCTAATTACCTAATGTCCCCGTTACCATCCCTCAGTAAACAAGTGTTGGATGTCATTTTGAAGGCAAGGAGGCCTAGTACTAGAAAATCTTATGCTGAAAAATGGAAAAGATTCTGTGCCTGGAACCAAACTCAACGGATGGCCACAGCAGCGCCAAATTTACCTCAGATTCTTCAATACTTAACTGAGATGCTTCACAAGGGCCTTTCCTTTTCCTCCATCAAAATTCACGCCTCAGCCATTTCATCTCATTACAACACAGAACCACCCCGCTTTTCTCACCCACTGCTCAAGCAGTTTCTCAGAGGGGCCAAAAACTTAAGACCACCCAGAAGAGCCCCAACTCCAGCCTGGGACCTTAACGTTGTATTGGAAAAACTCACTCTGCCTCCTTTTGAGCCAGCTGCAAGTGCAGAGTTAAAATTCCTTTCTTGGAAAACAGCTTTCCTTTTAGCAATCACTTCAGCAAGAAGAGTATCTGAATTACAGGCCCTTATGGCAGTGGAGCCTTTCATAATTTTTCATGTGGACAGGGTGTCCCTCAGGACCAATTCCTCCTCCATGCCCAAGGTGGTATCTAGTGTGGCTCTTAATCAATCCATTCATTTGCCAACCTTCTTTTCTAATCCACAGAATAAAGGGGAACGGATACTGCACTCCTTAGATGTGCACAGACAACTTACATTTTATGTGGACAGGACTAAACCTCAAAGGAAATCTGAACAACTGCTGGTGGCATTTGCTGCAGGGGCAGATGGGAAGGCTATTTCAAAGCAAACCATTTCTAAATGGATAAGCCATTGCATTCATTTCTGCTATAAGCACCATGGAAAATCTATCCCACAGGGGATTAGACCCCATTCAACCAGGGCTGCATCTACCTCTACAGCCTTTCTCAGGTGTTTCCCTACCAGAGACATCCTAGAAGCTGCTACCTGTAGTTCTGTACATACCTTCACAAAGCATTACCATTTTCCAATTTTCTCTAAATCCAGAGCTAGCTTTGCCACTGCAGTCTTGCAGGGCCTCATAGCTGCTCCTAATGCTATCTAAATTCCTCCTCCCATCCTTAGCTTTGGGAATCTACCCAAATGTGATGACACACGAAGAATGTAGTACAGTTGTGTACACTTACCATAAATGTAGATGTTCGAGTGTATTCACTGTTGCAGTCCTGGTTACCCTCCCTCCAGCCCCCTGACATCTTTTGGCTATACCTCTATGCTCCTTTACTATACTTAAAAAGCTTTTTGGTGTATTTGCTTTTTTGTTGGCGGTATATCCTTGTGTGTATGTGTATATATATATATATATATATATATATATATATATATATATATATATATATATATATATATATATATATATATATATATATATATATATATATATGTGTGTGTGTGTGTATTTAATTGCTTCCCATTAGGGGGCACCTGACATCTGGGGCAAGAAAAACTGATGTAATGGCGTCGGCTGCATGCTTTATACCCCTGACTGCCCGACGTCACGGAAGATGAGATAGCAACCGACGCAGGACCCAAGACTTTGATAATCAGGCCGACTGAGAGCTACTGCAAGCAGATAACCCAAATGTGATGACTGCAACAGTGAATACACTCGAACATCTACATTTATGGTAAGTGTACACAACTGCACTTTTTGCATGTTAGCTCTAAGTTAATAGGTTATGGTGATGTTATGACACTGTATTTATTTTTTTTATTTTGAGAGTTTTAATTAACGGAAAAGTCTTGAAAAATGTGACATTGTTTCAAATAGAGGTGATGAGAGACAACTATGTAAAAGATCAGTTTTCCAAACATTAGTGTTGGAAATACACATTCAAAAAATATCACTTATAGGTGGGTACTGGAACTTTTTTGCAACAGTAAGCATGTATCTGAGGGACCTAGAAGGGAAACTAATATAAAAGAGGGTAGATTTCTAAATACTTTTCTGAAAATATTTGGTATGGAAGAGGTGAATGCAGTAGTAGGAACTCTGAGAGAATTTATGCATTAGTTCCCATGGTATAATAACTGGGCTAGACTAGACAGAAGTTATATTTCACAGGAACATATGCATTTAATTGAAAGCTTTGACACATATCCAATAACTATTTCCAATCATATACCAACAAAAACTAATATAAGAAAGCAGGGTAATGAAGTAAAAATTTGACACTTATTTTTTTCCACCTACCTGTTAAAAAGAGAGGAATTTAAGGAACAGTTAGTGTAACTTATTCTATAATTATTAGGGAAGATAGAAACTTCATCCGAAATTATAGCTAGTAAGTGAGATAAAATGAAAATGGAATTTAAAAATAAGGTAGAAATAAAAGAGAAAGAGATATGGCTAAGAAGTAATATGAGTTATTTAGAGGGCCTATGATTGCTTGGAAGGACATCCCTAGTATTAGATGTTCTGGGTTGATAGGATTCCTGTCTGGACCGTAGAAATGTTGATGGGCATAAGTACAATTAAGAAATTTGTACCCTGGTGATAAATCTGGAATATACCTAATCAACCTAGTAGAAGTACATTGCCCAGTTTTATTCAGTAGTGATCTTCAGTGAAGTAAGTGGGTCCTGTGTCAAATGCTTAAAAATTAAAATAGATAAATAAGCATACCATAAAGCTCTTCAGTTTATCATTCTTTATTATTTGTAGGTTAGCAAGCATATGAGCATTGCTCAGAATGGGCAAATCTAGTTTTGCAGTCTTTATTTATAGCAAAATTAAAGGGGTGACGAGGAATTCTTCCCCAGCCATGGGGGCATGTGTTAAACAAAATGAAAGGATATGATTGACAAATAGTGGGTGCTAAGGTAACTTTTTGATGCCAAGCCCTGTATTACTTTTTTCATTATAGCTCAATTGAAACTATGTATCTGATGTTTCTGTTTTCATTCTATCCTCAACTGTTGGGTTCGGATCCAGTCCTTGGATCCGACTTTGCAGTTACTTTAGCTCATGCCAACCAAAAAGTTCTCAAGCTTGTCCATTACCCGTAATACAGCAACCCCTGACATACCCCAGATCTTGTTTGCCGCTTTCGTGATTAGATGTGGCTAACTTCAACTCTTGAGTAATTGATAAAACAATAAGTTTCTTTAAATTTATATTTTTCTGTAATAGTATATTCTGTTTCTTTCTGTAAATCCTTCCTCTTTTACACTAAGTGTAGTCCTTTTTTACCATTGTTGGTGGTAGTTGTCCTTTTTTTTCCTACCTTTATACTAGTTTAATGCAATCCTTCGCATCATCGTTGGTATTTTTTTTCCTTCTTCCCTTTTCCCTATTAAAAAAAAAAGTTGTTTTCCTTTAATCTTTTTTTGTATTTTATAGTTTGAGATGTCAGAAAAAGGCCCTTGTGGGTTTAAGAAGTGCCAAAAGTGTGGGCACATGCTGCCTTTGTTCAATGTGCATTCTTATGCATTTATTGTTTGGGCCTCGATCACCTTCAAATGGACTGTCAAATATGTAAAAACTTTAATCCGCATGCGATTGTGGATCGAAAAAATAAACTTATTTTGAAAAGGTTACTCTCTACTTCTTTCTCTGAGGCTATTGCTGGAGCTCAACTCTCCAAATCAAAAATCTAAGTAGCCTTCTACTAAGTCTCCTAGACCTTCAGGGTCTTCGACTCTTTCATCCATAGAGCCACCAAAGAAGAAATATAAATTGGATCTGAAGGCTAGCTCTATATCAGCGTTGGATCCGACAATGGCCTCCTCAGATCCAAGCTCTTCAGATCTGAGGCCTTTACCAAGAACTAGATACTCACTCAGTATTGATCCGGTACCTTCCGGAGTACTTTCTCCTTTTATGGAACATTGGCACTCTAAGTCACCATCCTTAGCTTCCTCTTGTTCTTTTAGAAGTCTATCCAAAGCTGATGTGGACAGACTGATGAAGAGAGTTCCCTCGGTACAAATACAGATGGAAATTTTCCTGGCTCTTACCACTGTGGGTCAGGAAGCCCTAGTTCACACTACTCCACCTCTCTCGGCTCCTTCTGCAACCCACCCTTCCATTTTGGAGCCCCTGGATCTAAGTATGCCGAGACCATCTGGATTGGATCCAAAGATATTTGTAACTTTGGCTCTGAGTAAGTCTTTGAGCTCTCTGCTTCTGATGGTTTCAGAGCTGGATGACTCTTGGAGCTGTAGTGTCCCTGTCGGATCCAAGGTGTTAGAGTCGACTCTGAAGTTGTCAGAGCTGTCTCTGCCCCCTCGGAGCCTCAGCACTGGACAGCTCAGCTCCAATCTCTGCCTTGGGTGGATTGTCCTTGGTGCAGATGGAGCCAGTGGGGTGGAAGTTGTGGATTCTCGGCTCCTCTGACTGCTTTCTCCCTGGGGCATTCTGCCCTTGAGGTGGTGGAGAGAGTTTTCTGTGCTTCAGCAAGACGGATGGTCTCTCTCTCTTGGGTCTTCCCTCAGGATCCTAGACATCTCTGCTCCTTAAGCCTTATCATTCTGCTCCACAGGAACAGCCACCTCAAAGTCTCCAGGCTACCCAGCAGCATATTGCAATCTTTTCTGACTCTTCACAGGAGCATCCCATTGAGGAAGTCCCTGGGAATAGGAAGAGCAAGAGGAGGCACTTAGACTCCCCTCAGGAGTCCATCTCCGAAGATACTGATTTTGATGAAGAGGAAGAGTCCCCAACATCACCACCCATAAATGTCTCATTCAGAGACATCCTTGAGATCCTTAAGCAGGAAACAATATTCCTGGAGGCCTTTGAAGCTAGCCCATCTTCCTCCTGGGTTACTTCACCTGTCAGTGAACTCATTGACTTGATCTCTAGGCAGGCGTGGAAGGAGCCTGACTCAGTTTAACCAATCCCCAAAAGACCAGATTGGATTCTGGCTCCACCTGTAGGTAGGGAATTCTGGAGCAAAGGAGTTCCCATAGATGCTATGGTCATGGCAGTGGCTACCAAGAAGGAACTTGCTGAACAGAGTTCCTCTGTCCATCCCCCTAACAAGGAGTCTAGGGCATTGGGCAGATTTGGGAAGCGTGTGTATGCTTCAGCAACCTTTGCCCTCAACTCACTGAACTACCTAGCACACACTACAATATTAGAAAGGGACCTGATAAAGGAACTATCAAATTCCCTTTCTGGGACCACTGCTGCCGAGACCCAGACTTCTGTGGCCTCACAGTTGGCCACCCTACAATCTATTTCTAATTCATTCATGAGGCTAATCTTGCATGCAGCTGAAGATGCCTTAAGGGTGGTGGGTTCAGGCATTTCCTTCAAGAGGCATGTCGAGATGCACTTGTGTGATTTTGCGGAGCCCTTCAAGTCCTCATTCATCAAAGCACCTTTTGATGGCAGTTCATTTTTTGGCCTGAAAATGAAGGACACACTGTCCAGGTGTGAGAAAGATGGAACGACCCTCTATGATGTGGAAGTATGTTTTTCGACCCCTCAAAGAATCCTTTCTAGGAATCAATGAGATGGTCGAAAAATGTGGTTCAGAAAGTCCCAGGGTCCTTCCAGGATCCATGTGGAAATAGTTCCCCCAGTGGCAGGGGGGGGGGACTTGAATGGAAGACGCCACCTATGTGGCAGTGGAGGTCCACAGAACAAAGGGTTTAGAGATCCCTTCTCTGACAGACCCTACCAGCACTCCTGAAAAGAGGCCCAATTGTTCTCCTGTGGAGGCAATTGGGGGTCGATTATCCCTGCATCAGAGAGCCTGACTAGACATCACAAAAGATGCATAGGTGTAGAGGATTATTTCTAGAGGTTATATAATTCTCTTTTCCCTTCCATCTCCATCTGTATGCAAATTTCCTGATGTTCCACCCAATCAGAGGAAAGCAGCACCACTAGAAATACAAAAGCTACTGAAAAAAAAAGAGTCATCCAGGCTATCCCACCAGACCAGATAGAATCTGGAACTTACTCAAAATTCTTTTTAGTGACAAATAAAACAGGGGACTGGAGACCGATTTTGGATCTCAACAGTCTGAACAAATCAGTTCAGTACACGAAGTTCTGGATGGTCACAGTTCAGTCCATTCTGTCCTTTTTGTGCAAGGACAACTGGATGTGCTCAGTAGACCTTCAGGATGCATACTATGACATAAAAATGAACAGACAACCCAGAAGATATTTACACTTCCGGCTGGGAGCCAGTCATTACCAGTTCAGAGCATGCCCTTTGGCCTCACCACAGCCCCCAGGGTGTTCACCAAATACATTGCAGTGGTGGCACCTCATTTGAGACTGCAGGGATTCTGAGTGTTTCCATACTTAGATGACTGGCTCATTACCACCCCAATGAGGCATCTATTAATAAGAGTGAGAAGTCAGGTACTCTAAACTTGCTCCCATCTGGGGATAACAATAAATTAGAACAAGTCTCATTTACAACCATCTCAAACATTAGAATTCATAGGAGCGGTTTTCAACACAGTATCAGTGACAGCTTCTGTTCCTCTTTTAAGAGTACAGACTATCAGATTTCAGGTCAGAAAAATCATTCACAGTACCAAAATTTCTTCCCGGTTGTTTCTTCAAGTTTTGGGGTCAATGTCAGTAGCCATAATTTTAGTTCCTCTAGCAAGATTTCATGTGAGAATTCTTCAATGGATGCTAGTAACACAGTATTTGATTCTTTATCAATGCATGTCAGCCCAAATGAGAATCACTCAGGCATGCAAGAGATACGTTTGGCCATGGATTTGATCAGATCAGGTTCTACAAGGCTGTCTTTTCATTTTCCCTCAGACCAAGGCTATAGTGACCACGGATGTTTCCCAGATTGGGTGGGAGAGAACTTCCTGGGGGAAACAGTCCAAAGCACTTCGTCCCACGAAGAGGCAAATATTCTTATCAATGTCCTGGAAATGAGAGCGGTGCTCTTAGTTTCAGGCCTTCCGAGACTCTCTCCCTTTCGGGACAATTACAGTTCAGGTGGACAACATGTCCGCAGTTTGATACATCAACAAACAAAGGGGAATCAGCTCTTACCCCTTGTGTCGAGAAGCCCTCAGAGTCTGTCAATGGTAGATCTCTTCCAACCACTTTCTGACACCAATGCACATTCTGGGGAAGTCCAAAGTGATAGCAGACAAACTGAACAGGTCCATTCTACTACCTCATGTGTGATCTCTCAACATGAAAGTGGCAGAATGGTTTTCCATCAATGGGGCCAGCCTTGCTGCGATCATTTTGCATCTTCCCTAAACAGCAAGTTCAGCAGCTTCTTTGCCCTGATCCCCCCACTGGGGGAATCACAGAGGGATGCTGTACTCCATGAGTGGTCCCCTGGTCTCTTCTGTGCCTAACCCCCAACTCCGCTAATTCCCAAATTTCTGCAGAAAGCTGCCCAGTTGAAGAGCAAAGTCATCCTCATTGCACCTCACTGGCCTCAACAGATTTGATTCCCCTTCCGTTGGCCTCATCTACTTTATCCACCTTGGATTCTGGATCCGATTCCAGACCTCCTGTCTCACCTAACAGGCATGACTCATCCGAATATCTTAAACCTCAAGCTAACAGTGTGGTTTCTCCAATTCCTTCAATTGCCAGACAACCAATGCTGTCTTCCTTGTGCATCATATACTTTTATCTTCCCATAAGGCTTCTACAAGAAAACTTTACAAAAGTAAATGGAAAAGGTTTGTTTTTTGGGCACATCAGAAATACACTGACCTCTTTTCAGCCCCTATACAAAGTGTTCTGAAATGTTGGTAATGATTTTTAATGAGGGAGCTAGCTCCTCAACAGTTAGAGTTCAGTTATCAGCAATCCCTAACTTTCATATTGGATTTGAGAATTCTTACTTGTCTTCATCTAAATTTTGTAAAGCTTTTTTGAGAGGCACTATCCTGATGAGACCTCCCTATAAACATCCTACTGCACCATGGGATTTAAATTTGGTACTGCAGGCCTTAATTTATTCCCCCTCTGAACCAGTAGCAAAATGTGATCTTAAATTCCTGACCTAGAAAACTATCTTTCTAGGCCATTACTTTTGCTAGAATTTCAGAACTTCAAGCATTGCCCTCTAAACCTCCCTATTTGATTTTTTAATAGGGAAAGGGTAACATTATGTACCAACCCTTCTTTTGCAGCTTGTTTCAGGCTCCTTGTGTTTTGAAGACACTGTGATGTCTCTACATGGTGTAGTTGAGTGAGTTAGTGTTTGCGGAAGAAGAGAGTGCTTGTATGATGTTTGTAGGTTACGGCAGTGATATGTGGTTGGTAAGTTGCTTTAGGGCATTAGGGAATTAATATCAAAATGGTGTGGATCATATTGGGCAGGGGAGCCTTTGGGCTGCCGTTTGAAAGTGGCGGGCAATCCAAATCTTTAGTTTATTAATGGTTTTGCTTATATAAAGCCTTGTGCACTTTTGACATTGGGCTCTGCATACTACTGTATTGGTGTTGCAATTTCCAGACCACACAATCCTGTAGGCTTTCCTGTTGTTAGGGCAAAAGAAGAGGCTTTCCCACTCATAAATCTGAAATAATTGCAATTCAGGAATCATGTGCCAGGGGCGAGGAGGGATGGTGGTGGTAGGCTCGTATTTTCAAGAATGTCTCTGATGTTTTTGTTTCTTCTGATTATGAACCATGGTCTTTGTGGTAGTATCCTGTTTAAGGAATTGTTTTCAGTAATCATGTACCAGTTGTGCATAATTGCTGTTTTTTAGCTCTTGATAATCCACTCTTGCTAAAAATCTTTCTCGAGTTTGATAATGTTTTTAGTAAAGGCTGCTAATTCTTTCGAAACTCTGGGAATTCTAAGCTCTTGGGATTTGATGACATTCCTTTTAGTCCTAAAGGGGTGCATACTGTTCCTGTGAAGAAGTAGGTTTACCCTGGTGGGTTTGCAGTACAAATCATTGAAAAAAGTCCTCCGCATTCTGGTTTAGGTTCAGGAAATTGACAGAAGTCTGGCTGTGGGTAGTCGTGAATTTAAGCAAGTTGGTGAATTTCCTAATATGCTCATAGAATAGTTCAAGTTGTTGGATGTTGTTTTCCAAATAATAACTATGTTGTCAATAAGTCTTTAGAGACATCACCATGTCTTCAAAATGCATGGAGACCCAAAGAAGCTGCAAGACTAGACTCTTTACAGTTCACTTCCAACTTTTAATTTATAACTATTAACTCAAAACGCTCCATTGAGAACCTAAGCATTCCCCAAATCATTGCTCATCCAACCTCCGCTACCTTTTACAAAACTTGCAACTAACTACCAATGTGCTACTCTTGTTTTGAAACAACTTATCTAAATAAAGGGTTCATATTTATTTAATTATTTGTTTATTTTGTACAGTCAGATCTGATGAAGTGGTGGCAAAAACGTCGTCAGATATGGACAACTACTGTATGTTTAATGTGGATATTTTTAATTTTCATGCTGTTTATGTTACATTTTACTTTTTATGTTCTTAAAAAAGAAAACATGTTTAACTGAACTATATTGAAAAAGTAATACAATGGCTTGGTGCCAAAAAGTTATCTAAGCACTCAGTATTTGTCAACAACAGCCTTTCATTTTGTTTAACCCCCCCATGGACGAGGAAGGATTTCTAGTCAACCCTTTAATTTTGCTATAAATATTGTGAAACTAGAATTAACCATCTTGAGCAACACTCATCTGCCTGCTTATCTATTTTAATTTTTTAACATTTGACACAGGACCTCCTTACTCCACTGAAGATCACTGTTGAATAAAACCAGAGTACTTCTACTAGGTTGATTAGTTGTGTTCCAGATTTATCACTGTGGTACAACTTTCTTTAATTATGTAGAGGGCCTGATGACGTTTAAAATACTACAGAATAAGGGGAATCTCACAGAACAAGAAGAGGTGCAACTGTAGAGTGCCTAAGAGAAAATAATAGGTTCATAGGTAGGTACTAGGCTATTGGCCAAAGGGCCTACATAAGCCTAGCCAACAAGGTTTCCTGGCTTACGCCACCCAAGACAGTAATTTTCCTGTGCCACTGTCGAGAAGAGACACAGAAGTGATCCCCGGGGTGTATTTCCTGTTTCCCATCCACTCATCAAGATTTTTCTTAAAGAGTGCTAATGAAGAACTTTGCTTGACATAGATGGGTAGCCTGTTCCAGAGCATGGGAAGTCTCTGGGACAGGAATCTATCCCTCCAGCATGTCCTGTTTATTGTGGTGACAAGGTTTAGGTCCCTAGAGCGTGTAGCTCGGAGGGATTGGGATTTCTTTAGGTTTAGCATGTCCAACAGCTCTGGGTTTGATATAGCTTTATATGTTAGGCAGAGATCACCTCGGAGTAGGCGATATGCTATGGAGTAAAGCTGGAGTTTTTTGAGGTGGTCAGTGTAGGGCATTTGCTTGAGGTCAGTAATCCTCTTTGTGAGGTACTTCTGTGGCCTTTCCAGCTGCTGCAGATGTCTTGTGAGGTACATTCCAAAAGGGGCATTGTACTCTATAATGGGTCTAATGAGTGTCGAGTAGAGGGGAACAATGACCTCTTTTTTCCTGAATGAGAAGCCTTTTATGATGAGTTGTGCAACGTAGAAGAACTTCCTGACTACTGTGGCGATGTGACTATCAAAGGAGAGACTACTGACCATCTGGGTCCCAAGGTCTCCTATCATGCATTCAGTGTTAAGTAGATTGCTGCCTATGTGGTAGTTCATGGGTACAGAGTTTTTACCAAAGGGGATGACACTGCACTTTTTGGCATTGAGCTTGAGGCCATGGCTCTGACACCAGGCATCTGTCTCAGCGAGGCCCTTCTGTAGGATGTCCACATCATTTGGGGACTTGACTATGGCTCCTAGTTTGCAGTCATCTGCGAACTTCGTTAGCCAGAGGCCATCTGTGTTAGCCTGTACTTCAGAGAAGTAGATACCAATCAATAGAGGTCCCAGGACGGAACCCTGTAGTACTTCACTTGTCACTGCTTTGAGGTCAGATTTGCAGTCTGCAACTTTTACAGTGTGGGTTCTGTCAGTGAGCCTGTTGGCAACCCATCTTGTAATGTAGGGATTTATACCTAGTTTAGTGAGTTTAGCTATAATTCCAGAATGGGGGATGGTGTTGAAAGCCTTGGCAAAGTCAAGATAGGCTGTGTGAACCACCTTACCCTCATCTACGGCTTTGGTGACTGCCTCAAAGAAGTAGATCAGGTTCGGGAGGCATGATCTGCCTTTCACAAACCCGAACTGGGTGGGATCCAGAGTTTGGAGGTTACCAATGTCTTTGTTTATGAGTTCCATGATGATGCGTTCCATGGCCTTGCAGACCAGGCTCGTCAGGCTCATCAGGCTAATAGGTTGATAGTTCCCATGATCAGTGGTGGCTCCTCCTTTGTGGGGTGGGATAACTGTTGCTGTGCACCATTCAGTGAGCACAAAGCCTGATGCTAGGCTATTATTGAACATGGTGCTTAAGTGGGGAGCCAGTTCGTTCTGAAGCTCGTGTAAAACGCAGCCTGGGATGTTGTCCAGTCCCATGGATGCTGTGTTTTTGGCTTTAGAGAGTGCAGCTTTTACCTGTATAGTTGTAATTACAGGGACTCTGCATTCTTCTTGTATAGATATGGGCCCTTTAGGGGGTGGGGGGTAAAGTTAGCACTGAACCTATCTGCCAGGATGTTGGCAATATCAGTTGGTTCTGTAATTTTCGTGCCTTTGTGCTGTAACTCAGAGCAGATCTGGGTGTTGCCATCGAGATTCTTGACATAGCTATAGAATGCTTTGTGGTTGTCCTTAGAATTAGTGGCAATTTTGTTTTCGTAGCTAGCTTTGGAGGATCTTCTAAGGGATCTCAGCTTCTTATTGAGGCTGACCAGGGAGCTCCTGCACTCACGGGATTTTACTCTCTTTTGCAATAGTTTCTTCCTTCTGTTGTACTGTTTGTTTATGGCAGGGGACCACCAGATTGGCTTCCTTTTTTTGGAGGATAGCGTCTTGGTTCTGTTTGGGATAGCACAATCCATGCACTCATGTAAGTGCTTATAGAGTGCATTTGTGAAGGATTCAGCAGTTGTAACTGTATTGTCCATCTGCATGGGTGTCATGAAGTTCACCACTTCTGTCTTAAGAAGCATGAAGTTGGCTTTGGAGAAATGTTTTACCATGGTTTCCTTAATGGGGGGTGGGGGTGGGATGTGGATATCAAGGGTGATTAGCTTATGGTCAGATCGGACCAACGAGGAGTTGACTTCAGGTGTCGAACACCGGTCACTCATGTTGGTAATGACTAGGTCTAGGATATTATTGCCCCTGGTGGGGGTGTGGATAAGTTGATCCAGGGCATTGGAGTTTATGAATTCCAGAAAGCGTTGAGCTAAGGAGTTGGTACACAAGTAGTTTTCCCAGTTAATGGTGGGGTAGTTGACATCACCCATTATTAGGGTGTTTGGATGAACCCTAATATTTTCCAGTACATCAAGAAAAGAGGAGTGGGAATCCTGGGGCATGGTGGGGGATCTGTAGCAAGCTACAATTTGGATTGCAGTTTTGCCCAGAGTTAGTTGCACTTGGATAACCTCGGATGCATTATGCTGAGCAACTAGCCTGGAGGTGTGGATATCCTTAATGAATATGGACACACCTCCGCCTTTGGTGTTTCGGTCCAGGCTACAGGGCCAAAAAGTGTGGTATGAGTTATAGCCTGGTAGTGCAGGGGTGCTCTCTGGAGCCTTGAAGCAGGTCTCAGTCACTGCACAGATATCGATGTTCTCCATTTTAAGGAGTGCCTCGAGTGAGTGCATTTTGAGATTTAGACTTCTAGCATTGAGTAGCATTACCCTCAGTTTTTGCTTGCCTGTTCCTGTTACGGTGGTGAATTTGTTATTTGAACCTTGCCTAACAAAGGCACTTGGATTATCTCGCTAATATACATGAGTTGAGAAAGCTTGCTGTTAAGCAGCTATTTGTTGATAATAACTCCAGTGCACAAGAACTTAGGTAACCGAAAGTTGAAAGGGTTGTTGCCAATCTTAGGGGCCTATAACATTAAAATAACCAGAGATCCTGTAGAGCTATTAGGGATATTTCTGAAATTTTATGAAAATTTGGCAGAGAAATGTGGAAATCAGGAAAAGGCACAAATGGGAACATTTATAGAAGACTTAATTATGCTAAGGTTAGAAGCAGATGAGGCTCAACAGTTAACAGTTAAGACAGTAGGAGATGAAATAAAAATAGTGATGTATAATAAATATGCAAGAAAGTCACCAGGAACAGATGGTGTTCCTGTGAAAGTTTGGAAGTTATAATGGAAGAAAGAGATAAAGATATGGAAGGTTCTGTTTAATAGCATTTTAAAAGGAGGGGAAGCACCAACATCTTGGAAGAAAACTGTACCTAAAGATGGTAAAGACCCATTTGACTAAGCGTCATACCTACCCATTTCAATTCTAAACAAGATTATAAAGTGTTTGTGTCTATATTAGCTAAAAGAATTGCAAATGTGTTGCCAAAATTGATAGATATGGATCATTGTGGTTTTGTGGAAGGGAGGCAAACATTTGACAACATTAATAGAACATTGGTGATTCAGACAAAGTAGAATGTAAGAAAATACCACTGTTGTTGGTGGGGCTTGGTGTTGAGAAAGCATTCAACAGAGTAAGCTGGGATTTTATGAGTAGGACAGTGGAAACATTTGCATTCCCTGATACAATAATAAAGTTAACATGAAGGATATATGCAGGATTGGAGGTGAGAATTAAAGTGGCAGGGATCCTCTCTGATAAGTTGTGTCTAAACAGAGGAACCAGGCAGGGGTATCCTCCTTCCCATTTATTATTTGCTTTATATGTAGAGCCCTTGAATGGTAATCAAGAAAAGTTGGCTTTATATGCAGATGATATTATTTTGTACGTGATAAATCCAGAAAAGGACATCTCAGTATTGTGGAACATATTGAAACAGTTTCATCTCTTTTTGGAATATAAAATTAATGAAGATGAAAAAAAGACTGAAGCCATAAGTTATGTACTCTCACACAAATTGGTTCAGAAATACATACTTGTAAGGACACGGTAAGATGAAGTATTTGGGAATACGGATTAAAAAATCTTCTGTTATAGCAGATAAGTATATGTGGGAGGAGACTAAACAAACGATAATACAAAAAACAAGAAACTGGAAGCTCTTGTTTATGGATATGGATAGTAAGATACAAGCAGTGAAAATGTTGTTAGTCCCTTTAGGTTTATATACAGGGTAGGCATATTGTTAACAACCAGATGATAAGTTGTGGACAGTAACTGAAAAAGAGTTGAAGGAATTTATCTCTATGGAGAAGAGGGCAAGAGTTAAGTGTGACAAACTGATCCTTCCAATAGAACAACTTGTTTTTGTTTTACCGGAGTTGAAGGGATATTTTAGAGCTACACAATTAAGGCTCATATACATAACACAAGCAGAAGGTTATAATTCAAATTGGAAAGGGATGTTAATGATGAAGTGGAGGAAATTCAAGAAGTTAGGAGAGAGTGGGATTTTGGATGCATATCCTTAAGGAGAATAATAACATTCACACAGAATATTGCATTCATAAAGTAGCAGAAAGTATTCTAAGAACTAAGCCAACACAAGAATGGAGAAAGGAGATTTTGCTGATAGGGATGACTCCAAGTGGGGTTATACAGAATAGGCAAGGTGGAGCTGGAATGTACTGGAGAAAATCAGAGAAGGAACCAATGTTTTGGAAGCAAATAACTAGAGACGGAAAGGTAGTAGAATGGGATGAGGCCAAGAAGACATTTAAACTTCAGGCTAGAGACTGTCTTCCCTACCAGAGATTGAAATCAGAGTATAGGCAGGGAGAAATGGATAAGGGAAGCCTAAGTGAAAGCCCTGCTCTGGTAAAGGGATAATTAGTAAGGCATATAAGATGTTTCATGATAACCATAAAAATCAATCAGAGAAACTTAAAAAATATTTAGAAGATAGACTGGATAAGCAATTTACAAGAGAACTATGGGAGAACATATGTGTGGCTACCAAGTACAGTGTGTAATCCAGAAGGTTTAGGATTTTTGCTTGGAAATGTTTGCATAAGTATTTTTATACCCCAAGCAGACTTCAAAGACTTCCTAAGACTTTTTCCTCAGGTAGCTGGCAAATGTTGAAGGTGTAGTAGGGAAGAAAAAGCTAACTGAGAACATGTATTTTGGGAGTATATTGAATTGGAGATTTAAGAAATTCCCTTATTTTGTCTGAAATATTGGGTGAGCAAATGGGTGTAACTAAGGAAATTATTCTTTTGAGCTTGGACACGATCTGAATTGCCTTGACATAGTAAGGCCTTGTTAAGTTTAATTCTAATGGCTGCCAAAAAAGCAATTACTCGAAAATGGAAATCAAAGTCTAAACCAACTGCATTTAAAGTATTGAATGTTGTAACAGAGAGAAAAGAACTGGAAGTGGGATGTTTAGAAAAGGGAAGGTGCAAATTACATTGAAATAAATGGAAATTGTGGGAAAAATACATACAGAATAATGTTTAGGAGGAGGAGAGAGGTTTAAGGGAAGGCAGGAGTTGAGCAATTTATGTAATATTGGACTGATGATAGTTGTTTAAAAGAACATATGTAATCTATAATGTATGTAAATGGAAACCTGTTAATATGTTTTTTCTTTTATATTAATGTATGTTTGGTGGTATCTTAAGTGGTAATTTAATAAAGGTGTTAAAAAAGGCATAGGCAAAAAACAACTTATTCAGTATTAATACATATTGGGCTAGATTAATTAACAGCTACACGATAGTGTGCTATTTGGTATTCATTAAGCGGCTGATGATGTGTAGATCGTCAACAAAGGGAAATGGCAGAATATGCTAATGAAAGCATAAAGAGCTTAAGTACGTTAATTAGCCAGTTCAACATGGCAAAGCTACTCAGAAATCTGTAATGTAATCGTGTACACTCAGTGTAGACTTTTGCCTTGTAGATCGAAAATCTTTGGAATACAGGCACGATTACACTTAGCAGCAACCCCTAACATGTTTTTTTTTCTGCTATGATAATGCTGTATGTGCAACAGGCATTAAATTAGTGCTGCTGCTGCTGCCAGACCTCAGGCAAGAGGAAAATGGATGTTTAAATCCCGTTTGACTTATCATGGACTACATGAAAGAGAAATTGTTGAGAGATGCAGGGTGGACAGGAAAACACTGGAGGAAATATGCAACCTTTGCCACCCCCACCTCTGGCCTCAGGGAAGTCATGGAAAACCCATCCCACTGAAAGCAAAGGTTTGTTTGGCATGATTTGTTATAGCTACTAGTACTTTCCAGAGACCCGCAGGGGATATATTAGGGGTGTCACAGGCATTAGCCTCTAGAACATTACATCAGTTTTTAAATGCAATGTTACATGCAATAAAGCATATCTGTTTCTTATGATCCCCATAGGAGAGAGCAAGATCCATGCAGGACTTCTATGCAGTAGCACACTTCCCTGAAGTGTTGGGGGGGGGGGGGCATACATTGCACACATACAGAAATAAAAGCCCCACCTGGGGAACAGGGAAGGAGGAACATCAAGAGAAAAGGTTTACACTGTAATAACTATTAAGTTGTCTTTATTGCCAAAGGGATCATCTAGAGTGTCTGTGCAGGTAACCCAGGCAGTTTCCCCAGCTCACACAAATGGCACACTTGTAAGCTGTCCATCAGGTTTGCTAGGGGGAAGGTTCCTTAGGGCCATCTAGTGGGGGATGCAAGTTATGCACTGGAGTCCTGGCTCATGACACCTATGAGAAACCCACACAACCCACTGAACAAGGATACAATGTGGCCCATGCTCAAACTAGGAATATTGTAGAATGTGTGTTTGGATTGCTGAAATTAAGGTTCCAGTGTCTAGACATATCAGTACTTGCAGTACAACACTGCAGCATGACCCAGACACCTCCGCTGAAATACTTACGGTCTGTGCCATGTTGCATAATATAATACTCAAGAAACTTCGTCAACAAGGACAGCAAGAGGCTGGACCACAATTTCAAGGACCACAGGCAGGGTTAGCAGCAGCAGGTACAGATGAGGAGTCTGAAGGAGAACCACGAGCCGCAGATGGAGATGTACACAGTATGCTCTGGCTATGAGGCAAAGGATAGCACACACACTGACTACCTAGCTCAAAGCCTAAGATCCCACCCACATACAAATAGGAAAATTGATGTCTTTCCAACATTACAACCTTTACTTGACCATGTAATGTCTGTGCTCTGCTAGCATCAGACAGGGACAACCACCAAGGACACAATTTGTACCAGCAGTAATGACAAGGTAAGTGTGGAACTTGTAAAGAAAAAAAGGTATGTTATAGAACTGATTATGCTCATATGGAAGTATGTATATATTCCTAAGAAGAGCATTTGTCTGAGGTGTACAGTTATCTTAGTAATATCTCCTCTGTCAGATTTTTGCTGTATTCACTTACATATTGGAAACAATCAAGGATTACAATTGACCATCACCTATAAAACATGGAACAGGTCAATTATAGCCTCATTTGCACAACTATACCACAAAGCAAGACTGAAGTACCTAATGCTTCCAGTACCGTAATAACAATAGTAACTATAATACAGTGAGGTTCAACAATTATAGAAGCAGTCATTCACAAATGAGCGTGAACAGTAAATCTTCAACATTTCTTCTGCAATGCTTATTGATAAATGCAAGCTTGTGAATAAGCAAGCATTAACTATATACTGTGTGCATCATATATATATATATATATATATATATATATATATATATATATATATATATATATATATATATATATATATATAAATAACCCTAAGTTACAAAGACATGTACAAAGATCAGGGCACAGTGATCATCATTTGCACAGGGCGGAAGTTGGGTAGGAGGGCATGGCTGACACCAAAGAAGTGAGCGTGTGCAAGAAAGTGACACGTATCTCTGAGAGTATACTGTGTTCAAGACCAATAACAGTAGATGTCTAGCACTCAACAGTACTGTTATATAACTAGCATGTGTGTGAATTTTTTTCTGTGTGTCTGTACGAACACAGTCAAGTACTGTGCTATCACTGTATCCTGACATTTTGTAAAAGTATGGGCCATGTATGGTAGATTAGTCAATTCAGCATCATTGCATTGAGTGGTGCAGACGTGCAGCAGTTAGTATTGTCACCTCACAGCAAGAGGTTCTCTAGTTTGATTCTTGGCTGGGGTGCCTTTTGTGTGGAGTCTGCATGGCCTCCCTGCATTCGTGTTGGTTTCTTCCAGGTGCTCCAGTTTCCTCCCACATTCCAAAGACATGCATCTGGAGTGTTTCTCCCCAGGCCTCCACTGAAAATGGACTCTGTCCCAGTCGGACTTTCCCGGTAAATAAATATTTAATAAAATAAATAAATAAATCATCCCTGACCACAAGAACCAACTCTGTCAGGGATTGCACTGCTACTTCCAGAGCCCTGCCTAGAGGTTGTGGTAGTACATGAATGTGAGTGATGTCGGCTGGACAAGCTGTCATCGCGACTACGTCCAGAATCACAAACCTGTAGCCTACCATGTATGGGTGTTGACATTGCAATCACTGATAGAGCAATGGATGTAGTATCACTATGGGAGTGGGATCTTCCATGGCCATGGCTGCTAACACCAGAAGCTGTAGCTGCTCTGTGGCCACATGGATGCCAGGCCTTCCCCAGCAGATGTACCATCACAGACACTAGCTAATCCAGTGTGTCATTCATCCTGTCTAAGGTGTTGCCCATATGGTTCAGGGAGTCAATCGCATCATAATGCATTATGTTTAGTATTCGCACTGTTTTTCTGAGGCCCTGGTGAAACATGCCATGCCTATGCCATCACTACAGATATACACATATGTCTGACATCACCTAATAGCACACCAGCATTAGGAGAAGAGTGGATTGCAGGCCTCCTCTAAGCACCTCTACCAACCCTGTTGTGTGACACCATGCCCTCATGATGGCTGCTGAGAGAATCAGCCAGCTCTGCAACCAGAGTAACAACATTAGCTTGATCAACGATGTCACCCTCAACCTGTTCTATATCAGAGGTCTTTGTCATGGCTATGTGTAGGAATACTAACTGTGTCCAAAATATGGGAAGGGAATGTGGGAGCCACAATCTAGGTGTCAGACTGACCTTTTGCACCACCAGACTGTGCGTCTTCATCTCCACTATAATCATTAGAGGCTGCAGATACTTCCGCACCCCCAGACTGTGCGTCTTCTTCTTCACTATAATCATTAGAGACTGCAGATACTCCGGGATCAGGTGGTAGGAGTTCCATAGTGCCACTCTCAGGAACTGTGATAACATGCAATAAGCAGAAAAGAGAATAAAACTGATCGCGTTTTCCTTTTATGAAAGATATGTTAAACTTTAACAGATGCTAAAGCAATACAGACTGTACTGTCATATAGAAACAAACCAAAGGCACAGATCCAAAAATGTAGTTTATTCTCTAGTGCCTTGATCAAGCACCTTCAAGGAGTAATAGAATCCATCACAAAACCAGTTCCTTATATACAAACTAAATGAGACAATTATTCCATTATACAGTTAGATAAAATACCTCCAATTAACTTCACAGTTCAAACCTGTGAGAATTAGGGTATTGTACTTTAAAATAAAAACAGACTCTTAATAGAGAAGATGCTCTTTAAGAAAACTTGTTTTTATCTGTTTTGGAGTGTGTCGTTTGTGGTTTACTAACATATAGACCCGATTCTATCTTATATACAGTAGTAACAGTAACCAAATGATGCTGAACTGTGTTTACCATGTGCAGGTGGGCTGGCATCCTGCAAACCAGAAGTACCTGTACCAGTAATGGAAAGAAAGGAAGTATAAGTATCACAATGCAAGTAAACATGAAAGAGAGAGATCAACCCCTTCACAAGTGCAGATTAAAAATTTCTTATACAAAAATGTAGTGAACAATTGGATTTCCTCCACCCCCAAAACAACCTCCACTTTTTCTCTATGACAGTAGTCTGACTTGTAGTAATCACTGTCTCTCTCTTTCTCTCTGTATATGTTGTGTATGTGTATATATATATATATATATATATATATATATATGTGTGTGTGTGTGTGTGTGTGAGTGTGTGTGTGTGTGTGTCATTGTTATAGCTGTATATTTGCATATCTTAGATGTCTAATATATATATATATATATTATATATATATCTATATATATATATATCTATATAAAAAAAAAAATATATATATATATATATATATATATATATATATATATATATATATATATATATATATTAATTAGACATCTAAGATATGCAAATATACAGCTATAACAATGACAGTTGCATTTTGTATACATGAAAGGTCTGGTTCTGGTTCTGGTTGTGAGACTCTGAATCTGTTGTCCGTATATGCACCAATGTCAAAGATTCTGTGGAAACCCTCTGCTGATCTATCTGGATTTCTGACAGTGCACAGGAACTCCTTTGATCTGATGCTATCTGTGTCATTATTGATCACAGATGGGTGTAGGATCTGACATCGGAACTGAGCTAGCAATTAGAAAGACAGCGCCTGAGCTCAAGCTCCTCCCCTTCCCAAGATCCCTTGCTACTCACAACACTCAGATCTTGTTTGCCGCGATTTGAAACAAGACATGCTTCCTGCAGCTCAAGTTTTGCTTTTTTCAGATAAGTACTTTTTCCTTTCTTTGGAGTTCTCTCCTTTTTTCTGTTAGTCTCATACCGACTTCTAACTCTTTCTGTAATTTCCTCCCCTCCCGGTAGTGTGTTTGGGTAGTTTTTGCTAGGTTCTTCCTGGGTTCCCACTCTTGTTCTTCTCAGTCTTAGGTACCTTCTATCCTTCTTTTTTTCCCCTTCTCTATCTTGTTGCCCCCGCCCCCTTGTTGTGTGTAGTGTGCAGGTGGTGTGTGTGTGTGTGTGTGTGTGTGTGTGTGTGTGTGTGTGTGTGTGTGTGTGTGTGTGTGTGTGTGTGTGTGTGTGTGAGAGAGGGTGTGTGGGATATCTGAAAAGCCAACTGGTTTTAAAAGGTGCTACTCATACAGTCGGAAAATGTCGCATTCCGATTCACACGAAGAGTGTGTGTACTGTCTGGGAGAGTCACATTTGGAGGTTGAATGTGACATTTGTGCCGGATTCAATCCCAGGGCTCTCCTGGACTGCAGGAATACGCTCCTGCTGAAAGGGTTGGCCAGATGGGGTCCCTTGGTTTTCGAGTTCCCCTTCGAGAGCCCATCTTCTACCTGGGTGTCTGCCCCTGTCAATGAGCTTGTTCAGCTCATATGCAGCAGGGCATGGAAGGAGTCAGACACAGTAGAACCAGTTCCCAAGAAAGCTGATATAAGTTCCTAAGTTCCCCCAAAGATGAGGCTTTTTGGAGCAAAGACATTCCCATCGATGCTACTGTGGTGGCTGCAGCTACAAAAAAGAAACTCACCAAACAGATCTCCACAGTCCAACCCCTGAACAGGGAGTCTCAGGCAGTTGACCATTTAGGAAGCACATGTTTGCCTCAGCTACGTTTGGACTAAGAGCAACCAACTACATGGCACACTTTATCTGGCTACAAAGGGACTTGGTATTGGAACTCTCCACTTACCTTTCTGAGTTACTGCCTCCAGATTGCCTTAAATTGGTCTCTCTGAAGCTGTGTGCTCTGACTTCCCTAGCTAATGCCTCAATGAGGTTTATCTCTAATGTGGCTCTTGAGTGGCGGGCACTGGCATTACCATTAGGAGTCATGCCTGGCTTTGCCTTTGCGGGTTTGCAGAAAACTTCAAGGCATCATTCACCAGTGTCCCTTTTGACAGGTCAACTTTGTTTGGTTTTTCAGTCAAAGAAACTTTAACCTGTTGTGAGCAAGAGGGAAAGACACGGTCCACTATCGGAATCAAGTTCTGTACTCCCCAACGATCCTTTTCCAAAAATCAGAGGGGTAGTAAGAAACTGTGGTTCTACAGGTCTCAGTCTTCCTTCCCGGATGCTCCACACAAACTCTCTTCCTCCTGCCGGGGAAGGGGGTTTGACAGCAGACACCACCCCAGAGGCAGAGGGGGTCCGCAGAACCAGGGCTCCCAGAAACTCTTCTCGGAGAAGCCCCCTCAGCGCTCCTGAAGCTCTGCCTGGCTGTCCTGTTCTGGAGACATTTGGGATCATCTCTCCCACCACCCACTAGCCTGGACAAGTATGATCTCAAATCGGTGGGTGTAAAACATTGTGTCCAGGGGTTATTCATACCCTTTTTTCAGCCCCCTCCAATTCAAAATCTCTCCTGGATGTTCCACCCCACCAAAGGGAGTTGGCCCTTGTAGAAGTTTGAGACCTCCTTCAAAAAAGAGCCATCCAGAAGGTCCCAACAGGGCAACGAGGGTCTGGAACTTTCTCTCACTTCTTTTTGGTGCCCAGAAAGACCAGGGACCTGCGTCCCATTCTGGACCTCAGTGTTTTAAATCTGTTGGTCAAGAAGTCAAAGTTCCAGATAGTAAGTGTTCAGTCCATTCTGCCTCTACACAAGGATGATTGGATGTGCTCAGTAGATCTGAAGGATGCGTACTATCACATCAAATTCGACAGATGCTTCAGGAGATACCTGTGCTTTCGGCTGGGGGCAAATCACTATCAGTTCAGAGCTCTGCCCTTTGGAGTCACCTCACCTCCCCAGTGTTTACCAGATGTATGGCAGTGGTAGCAGCCCATCTCCAGCTGCAAGGTTTCCAGGTCTTTCCTCACAGCACCCACAAGACATCAACTCATTCTGGCCACGGATTACACACTCAGTCTCTTTCAGGACCTAGGCATCACAGTTAACTTACCCAAATCTCATCTTGCTCCATATCAGAGCCTGGAATTTATCAGGGTCCTTCTGGACACAGCATCAGAGACTGCAGCACTTCTCCCATACAGTGTGGAGATTATTTGGGAACAGGTCCATCTTCCTCTGGATCTGAAATATCCCCCAGTTCATTTAATCTTGTAGGAGCTAGGTTCAGTGTCGGTGGCGATTCAGTTAGTCCCTCTTGCCAGATATCACATGCAAGTTCTACAATGGACCCTTGCAGTGCAATAGTCAGCCCACCTTCATCCCCTGTCCATGATTGTCAAGATTTCTCAAGTCTGCAGACGTCACCTTGCTTGCTGGCTCAATGCTTAGGACCTTCTTCTAAACAGACCCTTCTGTCTTTTCCAACCCCAAGCCACGGTGACCATGGACACCTCCTTGTTGGGGTGGGGTGGGGGTTCATTATCGAGGAAGGAAACCAGATAAAACAGGCACCAAGTCAGCAAGTCGATAACAGTTAAAAATATTCCTTCTGTAAATAACAAATGTATCAACTCCAGGCAACTAGAACAAAGGCAAAAAGTAAAATAGGGTTTAATAGCTAAGCTGAAATAAACAAGCAAGTAGAAAAGTACTTTCACAGAAAGAATCTGCCTCCTCAGTTGACAACACTAGACTGATTTTCTTCAAACATTTATACAAATATCGAATTAAAAAGCAATTAAGCATTTAAAAAGGCATTACATACACTTGTTTCTAAAACCTATTAGCAGCATGAATCTTTAAACACAACTAAAGTGGAGATTCATTTAAAACAATTATGCAAAAAGTTAAGCTCAGGTTTTAAAGAAAACACTTCATTAAGACCTGGTGCATTGTGAGCTCTAAAATTTTCCTTTGAGTTTTGTTCTTTATGTCACCACCTCTTTGTGAGGGTTGAACAACCTCTAATATAAGAAATTTGAAAGTATGTGCTTCGTTGGTATTTAATATATGTTTATATAAGGAATTTGTTGTAACATTCCTTCTGATCTCTGAGATATGACTACTTATGCACTTTTTAAACATCAGATTTGTTTTTCCTATATAAAAAGAAGTACATGAAGTACACCGTGCCATATAACTTAAATTACTGCTACAACAGTTTGCATATGCTTGAATCTTGGACATGTTGTGCCTTATTGGATCAATGAAACTTATATCTGTATCAATAAACTTACAAAAAGCACATCTATTGCATTTATATGTGCCTGTCTTTATGTTTTTATTTTTAACGCTAATTGACTGCTCTTTATAACATAACCTATTCTTTAGTGTCATACATCTCCTATGTATAAATGTTGGGTTTGAACCTGTATATCATTAAGTTCTGGTACAAATGATAAGAGAGACCAATCTTTTCTTATGATGTTCTTGATACTATTTATATTTTGGTCATAATTAATAATATATGTACAGTTACCCTGTGTAGCAGTTTTTCTACGAACATTATCTACTGTCCTTTTAGAAAAAACAGGTGGATATAGGGAATCTCTAGTGTGAAAAATGTCATCCTTTATTACCAATTATTATAACCTCTTTTCTCAAAATTGTTGACCATATCATCAAGCTGGGAAGGACTGTCCAAGGCATGTGGTCCCCCTTAGAGACCAATTTGCACATCAGTGTTCTGGAGAAGAGAGCAGTCCTTCTAGCGTTGCAAGCTTTCCAAGACTGTCTCATTCTCGAGACCATTGCAGTTCAGTCTAACAACAATGCGGTGGTCTGGTACATCAACAAGCAGGAGGAACACAGTTGTATCCCCTGTGCAGAGAAGCCATGAGGGTGTGGGAATGGGCGATGTCTTCCAGGCGCTTTTTTCTTGCACTTTCTTCTTGCAATGCATATTCCCAGCAGTTCCAATGTATTAACTGACAAACTCAACAGATCTAGCCTGAGTCCTTATGAGTAGTCACTGAATCAGTCAGTGGCACATTGGATATTCGACCACTGGGATCTCCCTTTCTGAGATTGTTTTGCCTCTCCAGTCAATCACAAATGCAGTAAATACTTTGCACTGATCACTGCAATGGGGGAGTCACCCATGGATGCTCTGGTTCATTATTGGCCGTCGGTCTCCTGTATACCTATCCCCTATCTCCCCTCATTCACACAGTCTTACAGAAAGCTCATTGCCTGAAGATTAATCTCATCCTCATTGCCCCCTCTTCAGGCATGGTTTTCCCTCCTTTCGTCTCATCTGAAATATCCACCTTGGATATTAGATCCCATTTTGGATCTCATTTCCCATCCTTGGGGGCTTCCTCTTCCCAACCTTTAGTCCCTTTGTCTGACTTCTTAGTACCTCCAATTCCAATGATTCTTTCCCAGTCCAGGCTCCCTTCACCAATTGATACCATTATTTTCGCTTCTCAAAAACTGTCTGCCAAGAAGGTGTATTCCAGCAAATGGAGAAGATTTTCTACTTGGGCAAAACAATGCAATCTAGACCCTTTTTCATCTTCTGTCCCTGACATCTTTTCGTTCCTGGCCTCTCTTTTTCAACAGGGGGCTAGTTTCTCTATGATTAGACTCCAACTGGCCGCTATCTCCAACTTCCATTTGAGCGAAAGTCCCACCTTTTCTTCTAGGCTGTGCAAGGCCTTACTTAAAGGGATCTTTCCACTCAGACCTCCTGTAAAGGATCTCTCCCCTCCTCAGGATCTCACTCTGGTGCTGCAGTCTTTGCCGCAGAAACCTTTTGAGTCTGTGGTGACCTTAAATTCCTGTCCCGGAGGATGGCCTTTTTTGTGGCGGTTACTTCACCCAGGAGGGTATCTGAATTGCAGGGTCTGTGCATAAAGTCTCCTTTCATGGTATTCCATAAGGATAGGGTGTCTTTCAGGACTAGTCCTTCCTTTGTCCTTAAGTTAGCTTCAGAGGCGAATCTTAATCATTTGATTCAACTTCCTGTGTTCCTTCCTAATTTTCCAATAAATGAGAATATCATTTGCATTATTTGGATGTTCATAGGCAGTTACGTTTTTACCTCAAGCGGGCTGAACATTTTCGAAAGTCTGATCAGCTCTTTGTTGCCTTTTCTCAGACCAGGAGAGGTCAAGCTGTTTCCAAGGTGTCTATTTCTCATTGGATCTCCAGCTGTATTTCTTATATTTATGAAAGCAGACACCTGGAGGTCACTGACCAGTCAAAGCTCTGTCTACTAGGTTGGTAGCCGCATCTTCTGCCTTCTTGGCTAAGCTTTCTTTAGACATGATTTGCACTGCTGCTACTTGGTTTAATCCCCATACTTTTGTTGTTCATTACAAGTTAGACCTGGTGTCCAGGAACAGGGCTTCCCTTGGTTCTTCTGTGCTCTGGCATATCCTTCCATGAGGCCTTCCAAGATTATTAGTAGCTGGGGACTCTGATCCTTCCCTGATCAATAATGGCACGGATAGCATCAGATAAAGAATTATGTACTTACCATAACTTGGAATCTGTGCTATCCAGTGTCATTATTCATCATGTTCCCACCCTCCTTTCCCCTCCTTCTGGTGATTGGGGAGTTAGTGAGGGATGTATCCCTTAGTATCCTTTCATCTTTTAGGCAGTATTCCCTGCCTCCTTTTACTATCCAGCAAACTCAATCTGAGGGTTGTTGGTAGCAAGGAATCTTGGGCAGGAGAGGGGCTGGAGCTCAGGAGCTGTCTTTCACGTTGCCAGCTCAGATCAGATATTGGATCCTACACCCATCCGTGATGAATAATGACACTTTATAGCACAGATTCCAAGTTATGGTAAGTACATAACTCTTTTTTAAGCTAGTGGTTGTTCAGTAGTAGGACCATCCCCAGTAACCACCTGTTCTTGTGCAATTGCAGCTGCCCTGTGTTGAGCAGAGATTCTCATGTCACTTGACCAGTGTCATATCTGGGAGTAAGTTATCCTATGCCCTCTGACAGCAGTAATGTCATTGACCACCTGCTGCCATATCCTGTCTTGGGCAGATTAGTCACCTCTACCTTTCCCTAACAGAAAAGCTACATAAATGATGCAAGGCCTGGGAAGTGACCTAATTTTCTGCATCAATATATGGTAGTTTGTGGGGTACGGATTTCTTCTTTGGTGCCGTATCCCTGTATGAGATCAAACAGAAAACTGAAACACATAATTACATATGTAATACATATACAGGATGGCTGTGTGCTCAGTTATGTGTGACTGCATGCATCCAACTTGCACACAAACAATTTAAAAGTCAGTTGCTCCCTATGACTACACACAAGCTAGGACAGCCCCCCCCCCATATATTTTTCAAAATCAAAATCAAATAGCAACAATCTATAACACTTCTGTAATACTGATAACACAGGTTTAACTGTAATACATTGCAGCATTAACAGTAATAATTAAAAATGTAGCAGGAGAAATGTAAGACAAAACTATTATACTGCCATCTCCGCTGCTGTGGAGGTCAGTTAGGTAAAAATCCACAAATAGAACACATTTTTCTTCTTCTGCTAATGCAAGTAAAAATGCCAGACTTTCCTACAAAGATAGAATACACTCATCTACAATAACTGTGGAAACATAATATTAAATACAAACTAAAAATAGGTCATGTAGCACTTTTTTTTAGCATTTTTGTAATGCAGACATGGCTATGCCTAAAGAAAGGGATAAAGGAAAAAACATTTAAGATAAAAAAAAACACTTCTCAGGGGGTCACTCTAATTCACATTTTAATGTTAAACTAAAAGCATTATGTAAGAAATAGCAGCCTACCTTGACAGTACAGCAGTACAGAAAATACATAATTCTAAGGGAATGAGGCACCATACAGAAATACAGAAAGAAATGGATATACCTGCAGTATTTGCAGTCTTTGTTTACTGTAGTGTGAGTACGTGACTACATGGGTATCCTAACTGTTTGTAATATCCCAGTCATCCAGACATGTACTGTCAAATGAGAAAGGACAACTTTCATAACTTGTTTCTGTTGTTCTTTCAATGTGACTTGATACAATGTCTTATTGTCATTACATCTAAACTGTTTATTTCTCCTTGCTAATATATGTCTTTGTCTGTGGCAACTATGGGAAATACTCTTAAATGATTGTTCTCAATACCCTTGTTTGAGTGTTCAAGTCGTTTCCTGTTGCAAGATAAAGTTGCTTAAACCTATGAAATGTACATTTAAAGTATTTGATGTACATTTTTTAATTTTTTTTTTTCTTATATCATTTGTACACCATTTGACATTGCACTCCAATGACTGGCAGCTGTCTGTAGCATTGGACTGTATTTCTTTTCCCAAGGTAAAAACTGACACATTTTATTTGGACTACCACCAGTAGTGCAATGAAGACTGGCATTGTTGTGTTTCCTCAGCAATCCGAATAGTACTGATTAAAGAAATTAAAGTTGTCATGCTCCTACCTCTGTGGCATAATGTGTAATAGTACTGAACTTAGAAAAACAGTACAGGTGATGCAGGGATCAAAACCTGTTCCCTGATCATTTTACTGAGGAAGTTCATACTAAATCTTGACACTCATTTTGTTGTACGAATATGTTGATTTGGAAAACTCAAGTAAAGTCAATATTGACTAAAACTGTGGGACAGATAAGTTATTTGAAATTATATTAATATTGTGTATGCTGCGTAAACAGTGAAAGCATTTCTGCTGTTCCCTGTGTCCTTCTCCATTCCCATGGCATTAGCTAAAATGCTGATATTGTAACACATACTGATGGTACTGATGTGGCAATATGATCTGAGATGGCTGAATGTATCACTTTAATGCAGTATTAGCTGTACTCATTGCTACATGTACAGTGTGATTTATTTCATGTGTCTTCAAATTGTTTTAAAGCTGGTTGAATGCTTCTGATAAATATTGCCTTCAGCATGGCAGTGCAAAATTCACTTTCACAGCTTTAGGAAAAAAAAACTGAAAAATTTAATTTAGGCTGTCTTATGTAGCACAAACCAGCTTGGTAGCATTGCATGGCCTTCAGCACTCTGGATAGTACTCAGTGAAGAAAATACACCTGACAGATAACTTTCTCTGTGGCACAAGATGTAAGTGCAGTGAGCTTACAAAAAGGACATTTGACGCATGGTTCAAATCCAATTAAATGTTAATGTTAGAGAGGGTGATCTGAATAAATATTTAATCACATTTCGTGATACCATTGTGCTGTTTAAAGCATCTCTTGGCACTATTGCTAACAGCATGTAAGCTTTTGTTTTTCCACTTTTACATTATTTCCCAATAACTAAAAGTATGATGATGTGTTCCACATTGTAGATGTCTGATGTTGCAAGGAGATGTAAGAAGGATGAATGTTTCACTTGAATGCTCTTCTTGCTCTGGCCATTTCTACATGTATCCATTCATTGCATTTCATTTTTTTCTGCTTTTTTCTCTACCATATATTTATTTTCTAACATGTTTTCTATTTGCTCTCTTCTTGGCAGCACAAAAATGGTTCGCTGCCTAAGCAAAAAAATTTAAAAAAAATTAGTTTAGGCTGCTTTTTCTAGAGCAAATATTCCAGGTGTTGTGCAACCATCCGAAACATGGATAGTACTTACTGCAGAAAATTCACCTGACAGACATCCACTTCTGTAGTGTAAGATGTAACTAAAGTGAATCAAGAGAAATATGACACATGAAACATTGTTTGAATCCTGTTTAGAAATCCCATTGCAATTATTGCAATTATTCACAATTTGTAATAATTTTTTTTGGTCATTTTAATTTGCATTTGCTCTTTACTTGGCGGCATGCAAACACACTTCACTAAAAGTCTTTTGGCTTCTCCCGGTTAGGGGTCGTCACAGCGGAACTCCGGTTCGCTCATGATTGGCAGTGGATTTTTACGGTGCGGAGTTGCCAGCCCAACGCCCAACCTTCAACAAAGGCATGGCCATTCAGACTCGCACCTACCTGCATGTCTTTAACGTCACTAGACCGCGGGGAGGACATGCAGACTCTACACAGAAGGCGCTCCAGCTGAGAATCGAATGGGAGAACCTCTTGCAAACACACTTCACTACCTAAGGAAAAAAGTGAAAAATTTAGTTTCGGCTGCCTTATATAGCACAAACACACCTGGCAATGGTTCACTTTCCTCAGCACACTGGACAGTACTGAGTAGAGAAGTTCCATCTTTCACATACCTATCTCTGTGGCACAAGTTATAAGTGCAATGAGTTTAGATAAAGACCACAGCTGATTAATGGTTTGAATCCAACTAAAAGATTTTTTTCAATGAGTGTAAGAATCCCATTTTCCAGAACATTTTGATTAGGATTGTGACACTAATGAGAAATGATACTACTAATCATGTTTCTTGCAAGCAGTTTTTCAGTAATGCTTGCATAAGTAACTTTTCTGTTTTGCATATATCATTAATGTTTCACATATAACCTCATGCTAGTTTGGCAATACATAACAAATTATGATAATTTACTATTGCATGCTTTCCACAATAACTCTTGAACCTGACAGTGATGACATTTAATATAAAATCGACTTGGAATATGTATGATGGGCGCAATAATTTTGTTATAATCATGACTCATCACATATCCAAACTATGTTTTTAGGGCAATTATGTCTTGTGAAGTATGTACGTATCATACCCAACCTATATTACTGAACTCTATATTTACAAATGGAAATAAAGATTTTTACATAGGAATTCATTCCCAGGACAAATTAAAATCATAGACATACAGATCTCTCTAAACTGTATCTCTATTCCTTCACAAATTAGTATAATTCTACTTTCCACACTTGAAAGGTAGTTCTCCATTGGCAATGTCATTTAATAAGCTAATTTTCAATTTTTGCATGCTTTATGCCATGGATTCGACTCCCAACTGGTACAACAATTTTTTAAACATTCACTGAAAAAAACAAGACTCATAGATGAAAGCACGTACTGGATGTTTTTATTAAAAAGCTCAATTTCATTTTCTTTGTGGTTGTTTTTTTCAGTTAGTTTTGTTTTTGTACAACTGATTTGGTCCATTTCCGGTACAGTTTTTTTTTACCATTGTGTAAGCCCCAACATTACAGCATGTCACAATTAATCCTCTTTCTCCTTCCAGACTGTAAGGAATAAATGCCATGCCATTAAACATTCCATTATTGAACACTGGAACCTGTGTCAACAGGTTGAACATACCACATGATAAAGCTGAATGCCATGTTTCACACCTTTCCTGCTATGTGATGTAAGCAGTGCCAGTATGTCTGCCAAGGGTCCATCTGTTTCAGTTGCACAGATGCAACTGGCAAGGCTGTGCATCTTTGCATAGAACCACAACCATTTACCAGTAAGATCTGAATTGGGGACCAATTCAGACATAGTTTGTTAGCTTACCTTTTGCAGACATGGCTGGTAAGGGAGGAAATGGTGCTAAATTTAGAGCACAAATGTGGGGTGTTGAGGAGTCCAGTATATTTGTGGCACTTCTCATGGGGCCTTAGATCCATAGGCTGCTACAGGGAGATTATACCAGGTCTCAGTGTCAGGCTAAGGCATGGAATAGCCTAGCCAAGATTGTCTCCAGTGCAATAGGCATTCCATGCATTGGGGAGCAATGTCATCACCACTATAGTGACCTTAAAAAGTGGAAATGCAGGACCTTCTAAGCTGATGGGTGGCTGAATTTATGACTGTGAACACACCCCAGTTGTGTAAATGTACCAACCCATAGCCCGTCTATGATGTGTCGTTATTGATCTAGCCAGCTAATGCAGGTGCTCATTATGCTTTCATATATATATTTTTCTTTTCTTTGTATTGTACAGCTGCAGAAGAGATAGCTGCAAACAGTGAGGTGCACCAGGAGAGATTAAGTCACCTCAGAGAGGCATGGGGATAAGTTTGACAACGGTACACATTCAAGCCATAACTTTATTTCCCTTTCCTCAAGCACTAGCATTTTGAGAAGATATACCTCAGCTTTCATTGAAAACCTGCATGCTTTCCACAATAACTCCGAATGCTTGCATTAGGCAATGAGATTGACAGCATAACTGTATGTGGGTTCAGTACCCAGAAGCAGCAATTACTTGTTATTACTGGATAAGTATTTATATATTATTATATTTATAAAATATTGACAGCAATAATATCTCAGGAAGTATTATGTTATGGTAATTGCAACTAGTAAATTAGAATGCATATTTCCTGTCATAGGGAAATAAAACCTGCTGTTTCTTATATCGTAGTAGTGAGATGATTTTTTTTATTTTAAGACACATAAATACCTTTCCATCATACATGGGTGTTGCAAAGGTGTGCAATAGTAAATTATCATAATTCGTTATGTATTGCCAAACCAAATGTATTGAGAAAATACAGTACTGTGACATACCATGTATCTAATTATCTCTTTTGTTTGTCTCTCCCACCCTGTATTTCTGTTTTTTTTTTTTTTTTTTTTTGGCGGGGGCAGGATTATAATTTATTAAGAAGCTGCTGTTTGCATAACTTTCATTTAAAAAATTAAAAATCAACAGCACAGACAGGTACATTGACCACTGTGGCTTGGCCTGCCATACCTACACAGAAGGCAGCACAGACACCCAGCACTTCAGGGTCATAACATGTCAGTGTTGCCTCCACAACCCCTGCCCTACCTGCTCCAGCTGCACCAGATAGCTGTGCCCTTGCTGCTGGTGCAGTAGTAGTGGAGGTGGTGATTTTGTCACCTGGCAGGAGCTGAAAGGACTGATGGTGGATATAATGGAGATGGACCTTGGTGCACATATCGGCAGGGTTGAAAAGGTCATCCTTCACATTGCAAAGACAATGCTACACACAGTGTGTCACTGATCCTCGGATTTGGTGCTGGAGACAGTGATAACAGATCTGAAGGTGAGGAGTAGATTCTCGCTGTTCTCAGGCTGGACGTTGGTTCACATCCAGTGTTCCCTATCTATTCCCAATCATGGTGCCCCCAACCTTTTGTCTCCATCATCCCTGTCTTTTTTTCTCAAATATCTTTATTAAATTTTCACATATGACAAAGGCGATCTTACATTTATATAAATGAAAAACAACCAAAATTATACCACTTTAGCTGTAGTTTACATCACAGACACCATTGAAACAACTGTAGATGTGCTTCGTGTTTCACTGTTGCAGTCATCACCTGTGGGTTATCCCTGCTGTGATAGTCTTCGGCCGGCCCAAATACCAGAGTCAATGTTTTTCTGCGTCAGCTGCTGTCGCTTGTTGACTGTTGTCAGGTTGCCAGTACTATAAAGCAAGGCAGCTGATGCCATTACATCAGTCTTTCTTGCCGTGGAGCTTGTAGCACAAGCAGTTCGCAAGTGTACCGGTCAGTTGCTACCAGAGTTTGAATTACAGCTGAAAACATCTAAAGCTAAGTACCTCATTTGGGATCATTTTTTCTTGCACTAACCGATGTCCGAAAAAGTTAACAATTGTCTCACCTGTGGAAAGCAGATCCCACACTGAGACTTCCATTCATACTGCATCACTTGTTTAGGCCAAGACCACGATGCTCCCCATTGCCAGTTCTGTGCCATCTTTAATGCAAGAACCATTCGTCATAGAGCTATTTTAGGCAGGTACTTTCGTCTTCCGCATTCCAGAATGGCATCCATCACCCAACAATCTGTAGACATTCCGAAAAAACTTAGAGATAAAGATAGAGACAGACCACACAAAGCTTAGCCTTCCGACGACTCTACCGCTAAACAGGTCGTCAGTTATCTTGTATTCAGTGAGGTGCTTTCGCAGCCCCTGATGCCTGATACAATATCTATTTAGGCCTCTACCAAGACCCTTTTGGAGTCCGGTATGCCGCAGAAATCTTCATCTTCCGAGCCTTTCGTTGTCTCTGCCTCAGTTGGGTCTGGAGTCGCGAAGCAGGCATGGCTTCTGAGGAGGCCTTTCGTACTACCAAATCTAGACAAAAAACGACGTCTTCTCATCCGACTACAGTTTCTTTCAGACCGATGGATACTCTTAGGCCTAGAAGGCAGGCCACTCCTAGAAAATCTACCTCTAGCCACCATCTTACTCCTGCTCCACCACCCTAAGCCCAAAATGGCGTAACATCTTATCTCCCTTATCAGGGGCAGTCAGGCCACAACTTCTAAAAGGAAAAGACACCCTTCTCCTGAAATACTGACAGAACAGGATTCTGAGGAATTTGATTATTCAGATTTTGAAGAGTAACAACAACCTTTGACTGCTTATGAGGATTCAGATGCAGAGGAAATCCATTCCTTCTGCCTCCCCCCCAGAAGAATTGTCCTTTGGGGAAACCCTTCACACCTTCAGGGAACATTTACACTGGGAATTTCAGGACTTCCCACAGTCTAAGAAAAGACTAAGAGAATTTCTAGATCTGCCCCAGCACAGACCCTTGGCCATCCTCCTATCTTAGAGGTGGTGGATGATGTGTTCCATGAATCCAGCTTAGCCCCTGATGCCCTCCCACCTGCCCCCAGTAAACCTGATAGGTATTACAGAGTACCGGATTCTCACAAATACCTGTACAGAAATCCAGCTGCAGACCTGGAGGTCATTACACAAGGGCCTAAAGGAGCTAAGGCTAGCTCTGCTAAGAATCCTATTCCTTCTGACAAGGAGTCCAGAGCTCTGGACAGATGGGGTAAAAAAGTATACACCTCTGCAACCTTAGCTATCAGAGCACTTAACTGTCAGCTCCATATGTTCAAATATCAACAACACACTTTGGAACTATTAAAGCAAAAAATGTCAACCTTTCCTGACTGTGCCAGTTCGAAAGAGTTAGCAGGTTTACTGCACTCTACTTATCAAATGGCCAAACACTCATTGCACTGCGGATATGACGCCCTAGAAGCCTCAAGCAGGGCAGCAGTGTCAGGATCTGTCATTAGAAGACATGCATGGTTGAAGGAACAACCTCTCCCTGATCATGTCAAGTCTAAATTAATTGATACACCCTTGGATAAGGACCACTTGTTTGGAGTAAAAGCAGAAGAGGTGCTTAAAAAGATGGAAGACAAAGCAAAATCTATACAAACAGTAAAATATTTCTTTCAGGTACAACCTTTTAGGTTCAGCAGGAATTTTCCCTCTAAGAACTGGTCCTTTCCTGCACCTAGCAGACTGGGGCAAAGTAAGCCCCACAGGGACAGACCACCCAGGCCCCTATCTCAGGGAAAGCAGAGAACCAAACAGTGGACCACTTCCACTCCAAAGGCAGGGAGTTCTAAGCCATCCCTCTATGGCAAAAACTCTCAATGACTCACTCTCCCCCTTCTACCCTCTTTTCATGCACCAAAAGCTAGGAGGAAGGCTCTCCCTCTGCAAAAAAAAAAATGGCATTCTGTTACAAAGGATGAATGGGTCTTAAAGATAATTTTTCAGGGATACAAATTATCTTTCAACAAACTCCCAATTCCAAGAGGGTACCCAGACTTACCTCCAAATCAGTGGGCAGAGGCATTGAAACAGGTCCAAACTCTCATATCCCAAGGGGTAGTAGAACCTGTCCCCTCAGACCAAACAGGCAAAGGCTTTTATTCCAGGCTATTCCTTGTTCCCAGAAAAGAGGGCACTTGGCACCCCATCCTGGATCTATCCATTCTGAACACCTCTCTGGTGGTCTCCAAATTCAAAACTGCTAACTTTGCAGCAGCTGCTGCCTATGCTGACAAAAAATGCCTGGTTAGTGACCCTAGACCTCAAAGATGCCTACCTCCACATCCCCATAAGGGAATCCTGCAGGAAATTCCAGCTCTTCAGAGCAGGCTCACAACACTTTCAGTTCTCTGTGCTACCCTTTGGTTTATCTACTGCTCCCAGGGTATTCACCAAATGCTTAGCCCTGGCCATAGCATTTTGCAAACAGAGGCTCATTCAAATCCTGCCTCTTAAGCCTCGTTCCTGCTCTGCATATATTGTTCACACTATTCCCATTCATATTTTTTCCTGTGTAGTTTGCTCCTTCCCTTTTCTAAAGATCCCAATTCCAGTTGTTTTATCTCTGTTACTATATTCACTACTGCTAGTAAAGTTGGTCTAGACTTTGATTTCCATTTTCTAGTAATTGCTTTTTTGGCAGCCACCATAACTAGACTCAGCAAGTCTTTACTATATATAGGCGATTCTGATTCTGTAGCATAACTGAAAAAAATCCTCTCCCCAGTCAGTCCAGTCTGCTCACCCAGCATTTCCGGCAGAGTGGTCTGCAGGGAATCCCTAAAGTCTCATCATCATCCCTGTCTTGTATGTGCTGTAGATCTGCGTATGCTTCCTAACCTACCTTACCCTACCTACCTGTCCTTCTCATTCGTAAGCAGTTTTCCCAACACCCCCCCCCCCCAAATATCATCTTAACAGAATTGATTTGGTCTAGTTGGCTAAACAGCATTATTCTGTTGTTGTTACCCATCACTGGTGTGACTCTGCAAAGTCATGAAATTGTGTATACAATTGTACATTTATGTTATGAAGAAGTGGGTAGCTGTTGTGCTCTCACATGACCCTCCTGCAAATTCCTACATTTATTTCCTGTATATGCTACCCTCTGTTTGCCAGTCCTATTTTTGACCACTGTCCTATCCACCCCTTTTTTGCATGTATAGTCGGTCAACAAATAATAACACTCAACGCATATGGCCAAAAATGGCCCATGAAAAAGCTTTCACTTTATGTCCTCTGCATTTCCGAGGAATTTGGCATAGTGCAGTAGTACTGACTGACAGTGAATGCTGTTTAATTTCTTATTGCAAAAGCTGAATATTTCAATTTAATCTGCAGTGGTCCATTTACTTTCACATAAATATGTTTAAATCTGGTGTGCTATGGGAATACAGAGATTAGGCAGTATTGTGTAACAGTTAATGTAACAGTTCTTAGGCTGCTGGATGTATTAAAGTAGTAGTTGCTTTGTGGCAATGTTGACCTAATTACCCTGTTTGTAGCCTGATGTTTTTGCATAGTGTCATGAATTTGATTGCAGCTGTAGGTCAGTTTAATTCATAACATTTCATAGTACTATCTTATGTTTAACTGCAAATGTATGTGTTTCTCTATATGTGATACTTTTCCTTCACATACCTAGTGCAGCAAGACATATTTTTCAAAAACATTGCAGTCCCAACAGGGAGACGTATTAAAACATCTTTGTTCTAGTTAGGTATCCATGTTTATTGCACTCTTCTGCCACTTATTTGTACCTATAACAAGCTCTTTATTGTACAGAAAATGATAGAATAATGATGATTTAATAAGTAAGACTAAAGCAGCATGCAGAAGTTTCTTCATGTCCCATAAAACATATTGTTGCTACTCCTGTCTGCATCTGTATGTGTCTGTCTCTGTTCACCCCTTCTGCTTCAGTAAGTTGCCACTGTGCTTCAGTTGTGTTATTTTAATGTTATGAAGTAGTAATTCCTTTGTGGCATAATGAGGTAATGCTCAAGTGTGTAGAACGGGTTTTGGCTAATCTCAAGGGTTCTAATCCAGCTATTAGCTAAGTGTTACTGACTGTTTTTAGTTCACTATTCTGTGTACCTGTGTCTACATATTTTTATGAGCTACCATTATCCTTCTCCTGTCATAATCTACTTTGTCCCTGCCTCCATGTCACCCTATTGATGTTTCTTTTCTCTTCTGTATCATTAATTTTGTACCTCTGCATTTGCGCAATGTATGGCACAAGACAACAACTGCAACTTAAGCTAAATGAAAGTACACAGTTTATAGCAATATCTTGTGATTTTATTGCCTTTGTCCTCATTACTTTGCTACACTTTGCGCCACTGGGCTAAGCTGTGTTTAGTCAGTTTAATGTACTTTTCAACAATCTGAAGAGCTGGATGTACATTACAGTGGTCATTAGAATAATGAAGATGAATACATACATGCATTCACAGTTGCTGAAATGTGGTGTCAAATGTTATCTATCAGAAGTATGACTTCCTGTATGGTGTGCTTAGATAATACTCGGGTATAAATGTTTTTCTTGGAATTCTGTAAAGGTTCAAATACAGATGGATAAAAATTGTTCCAGGATGTGTTGTCTGACTCCTTTGGATGTAAGTTAGCCACAGCTTTACTTAACAAATCATTACCCTTCTGCTATGTTAATGTGCTTGCTAGCTATTGTGAAGCCTGTCTTGTACAGATCTTTGTGTGAAAGTCAGCAGAGAGCAACATAGACTACTGCTAATTCCAGTTCTGAGTTGAAAACTTCAAGATATTATTAAGCATGCGGTGACAGTTTCCCATCAGCAGCACAGTTCATCTTGGCAGCTCTGGACGCAGAGTGAAACATAAAAAAAAAAATCAATGAATTATTGTTATAGGCTGCACAACATTTGCATATGTGTATTAACTTTGTCAACATGTGATCTTGATTTAAGAATGATGTTGACTCAATTAATTCAGTTTATTGTATGTCTGCTATACAGTGTACAATTACAACTGTGTTACAAGCTTGGTTAACCTATTCTCACATAATCCATCACTGCTATTTGGCAGTGCATTGTCTTGTGTATGACTTGCATGTTTGTCTTGGCAATGCACATTGTGCAGGTATGAGACAATACAAGGGTGAATTCAACCTGACATGAAGTTATAAGAAAGTTTGAGTGATAACTCATTGGTGTACAATAGCTAATGTCTGTGTTATCTCATAACATGAAACATGTCACTGTCCCTCACAGTAACACAATATACAAGAAGAACATTATCTAGATGTTGGTAGAAAAGTTTGTAATTACATGGGGCAATCATAGTGATGTTATATTGTCCTGTGTACACACTTATTTGTTGCACAACCTGTGATGCACAGTACCATCTGTTCCAAACAGTGGATTTTAAAAAAGGTCAAATGTCCTATTTCACATTGTTAACTTCAGACTTCTCCAGTAGCACTTGTGTCTAATAAAGTGCTCTCTTGATTGTGTAATTAGATAGGCAGGAGGTTCAGTACCCAACATGGGAAGCGTGTGTGCGTGTGTGCGTGTGTGTGTGTGTGTGTGTGTGTTTGTGTGTGTGTGTGTGTGTGTGTGTGTGTAAGCGAGAGAGAGAGAGAGACTGTGAGTAACACTTGGTGCTGTATCCACTTCCTCTGAGAAGAATAAATTTAACTGTTTACACTTCTCCCTTATCCCACTCTTGGATGAAACATCCTGTATAAAACACACTGATGAAGTCATCCAGACAAAAGTATGCTCTGTATCCTTAACAGTCAGGTTTCTTTTGTGTGTGTTACTAATACAGTTTTCTCTAGATTGTGTAACTAGATAGGTAGGAAGTTTAGTGCCCAACATGGAAGACGTGTGTGTGTTTGTGTGTGTGTGTGTGTGTGTGTGTGTGTGTGTGTGTGTGTGTGTGTGTGTGTGCACACGCGTAGCACTTGGTGCTATATCCACTTCCCTTGTGAAGAATGCATTTAAATGTACACACTGCTCTCTTATCCCAGTTTTACTGAAACATCCTCTGTGATGCACACTGATGAGGTCATCCTGACAAAAGCATACTATCTACTATGTGGGCTTCTCCTGTGGTGCTTGCAATCAATACAGTGCTTTCTACATTGTGTAACTAGATAGGTATGAGGTTCAATGCTCAGCATAGGAAATGTGTGTGTGTGTGTGTGTGTGTGTGTGTGTGTGTGTGTGTGTGTGTGTGTGTGTGTGTGTGTGTGTGTAATGATTATGTATCCACTTTCTCTGAGAAGAATATATTTAACTGTTCACTGTGCTCCCTTATCCCAATTTTGGATGAAACTTCCTCTATGAAACACACTGATGACATCATCCTGGCAAAAGTCCACTCTATAACCTTAAAAGTTAGACTTCTGCTGTGGCACTTGTGACTAATATATTGCTTTCTACATTGTGTAACTGGATAGGTAGTAGGTTCGATGCTTAACATGGGATATGTGTGTGTGTGTGTGTGTGTGTGTGTGTGTGTGTGTGTGTGTGTGTGTTTGCAATACTTGTTGCTTTATCCACTTCCCCTGAAGAGAATGCATTTAAATGTGCACAGAGTTCTGTTAACCCAATTTTTATTGAAACATCCTGACAGAACTGCACCCCGAACCCTTAAGAGTCAGACCTCATGTGTATCCTGTGATTAATACAGTGCTTTCTACATTGCGTAACTAGATAGGTAGGTGGTTCATTGCTCATTATGGGGATTGTGTGTGTGTGTGTGTGTGTGTGTGTGTGTGTGTGAGTGTGAGTGTGAGTGTGTGTGAGTGTGTGTGTGGTGTTTACAGTTTGAGTTCAATCAACTTCTGCTCTGGATAAATGTTACTGCTACATGACTCCACCATCCCCTAATCCCACCTTTGACATCCACAATTTCTTTGCAACACAAGGGTGTAGCTATGCATAATGTGTGTAGTCTGCTGAGTATACTTTTCTAAAATTAAAGAAAATATGGCTTTTTAGGCAATATTCTATTTACAACTCTCTAAAGTAATGCTTCCAATAAGAGTATAAGAGTATCATAGAGTGAAAGCATATTCCTTTATATTTTTAGAGGGAAGGTGATGCAAACATTTGTTAAGGAGGAGATAATGCCTCCATTTTTCAAATGACAGGCGTTTTGTGGGGCAGCAATAAGAGCAGATAATTACAAAATTATATTGTCTGCTTACACCCCTGGTGCAACACAATTATGAGGTCATTCTTTCACAAGTGAGCTGTTGCTATTTAAATGTTAGACTTCTCCTATGGTACTTGCATGTCTTACATTGTTCTCTAGAATGTGTAAATAGAGAGGTAGGAGGTTTGAATACAGGACTGCTTGCCTTCTACAAATGTGACTGCAAATGAACTCAGGATTGCTTTACACATATATGCAGTGGCAATTTTTACAACCCCAGATGGCTGTAAAAGTCATTTTACCAGACACATATCCTTTGCAATACACTGCTAATATCATACCTTCATAGATGCTGTATGTCTCACTTGTACTCAGTATTCTGCTGTGTTGCTGTCTGCTGATAATATTCTGTATAGATGGTGTACTTGGATAGGTAGGTGGTTCAAGTCCATCACTGCTTAAATAATGTGACTGTGATTAGTATTGTCATATGCAGTTGGCCACTTCACAACCACCTTTATGTATGTGTCTAATTATGAGAAGGATTTACAGTGGCACACTGCAACACTAGCAGATTCTAACATCCATAGGGAAAATAACTTTTTGACCACACAGTGATTACATAATGCTACCATATCTGCTGTATCTCACATCTGTAGTGTGAATTCTTCTGTGTTGCATGACTTTGGTACTGCTATGGACCACATTCTGTCCAATAATTATTTCACATTTGAGGGCGAATACTATAGGCAAACACAAGGGGTTGCAGTGGGGGCAGCATGTGCCCCCATTTACGCCAATTTGATGTTATATGCATGGGCAAAGAGATACATCTTCACAAGTGCTTTTAAACCTTTATGGTGTACATACTATCGCTTTCTGGATGATGTGTTTATTTTATGGAATGATTTAAATGTGCACCTTGATGGGTTTTTGTACCACATCAATCAGATATGTGCATTTTTTAAATTTACAGCCAAACATTCTAGTGAGAAAATAGAGTATTTGGATATGATTATTTCCAAGGTCACATCCAACAAAAAATTTGCCTCTAGAGTATTTCGGAAATACACCTTCTCCAGCAGCTACCTTGATTTCCAGAGTAGTCATCCCTTTCATATGAAGAGAAACATATATAAGGGGCAGTTGGTAAGGGCTGCGAGAATGTGTTCTACATATGACACCTTCTTGGAAGAAGTTTCTAACATAATAGAAATGTTTAGGGTAAGGGGATACCCAAAAGGACTTCTTGAAGAAGTAACAAAAGGAATGATGAAAGGATGGGGTTCAAAATATAAGCCTTGTTAGGAAGTGGTCTGACCATTCAAAAAATGGGTAGTCAACATACTCATAGGGTCAATTTTGACACTAGTATGGTCATCCCTTATGGTTCAGGTGAACGTGCATTGAGAGACATTATAAATAAGAATTGGCATATATTCAAAGGAAACTTTGATATTTTTCACACACTGGGTGAGGCACCAAGCTTTATATACAAAGCTGGGAGAAATTTTAAATATTTGACAGAGTACACTTTCATTAACAAGACTATGTGTATCAAAGGAACTACTAAATGTGGTAGTTGCAATCAATGCCCCCACATCTTAGATAGCGACATGACCCTGATAGCCGGGCATGTTAGGGGCATTCCTCTACACAAGGGTAATTGTAATACGAGAGGTGTTATATATATTTCAGTTTGCCAAACATGTTCATATTACTATATTGGCAAACCGGAAAGGAATTTTAAGACCAGAATATATGAACACCTTTATGCCATTAATAAGGGGAATGCAAATAATGCATTGTATAGGCACACATTAGTATGTGAAGGAGATACAAGATTTAAGTTTGGCATTTTAGAAGTTGTCCCAAGGAATTTTAGAGGTGGTTGGTGGGAGCTTTAGGTTGATCTTAGAGAGTTTTATTGGATTATTAGATTAAATGCCACTGCTGAACCAGGGTTAAACGACCATATTTCCCTGGTTCCTGTTCTAAAAAAAAGAGCTTTAAACATCTGAATTTTTATTGTATTTTGTATAATATATTATTTTTAATAATGTAAAATTCAACATTTTTTAAAGTTTTTTGTGTGTATATTTAAAGTACAAAGGTTTTTTAGCGTTTTAGTGTCTATGTCTTTAAAATTGTGGGAGAATAATTGATTAATTGATTGTTTCATTGCATATAAAGGGTGTTGACTTTGAGCAATGTAATTTCTTCTGTTTCTTGTTCTGAGGAAGTCCCGAGGTGTATACTGGGGAAGAAAGTGCTTAACAATAAAGAGACTGGAGTAATATACTCTTTGTGACCATTTTTGTTTCATGTATTGGGCTTATGGTGCAGCTGCTTGCTCATATTGGCACCTTTGAAGTTTTATTAGTGACTTTGATACTGTGCTTTGTACATTGTATAACTATGTATGTAGGATGTTTGAGGCCAGCTGTGAGTGTGTCTCCTTCATACTGTGTATACTATTATTCAAAGACATATATTATGTGTAGCTGCACAGTGTTATTGTGCAGTTCGGGCACTTTTTAGCATAAACATCCAATTAATAAACAGTGGTGATGTCATTCATTTAACTGTGCACTGTTCCCAGTTGTACTTAAATATGTGATGTGGTGCTTGCAATTCAGGCACTAATCTTTAGCTTGTGACCTTGGGTAGTTAGTTCACCTCCAGCCATTACTTCTCAAACTATGCTGTGTCAGTCTTATTGTGACTGTCCATGTCACTAACACTACTGTTAAACACATTCACTGTGTACAAGTATAGATGTTGATCACTCTTTCAAAAAACTATGATAATTTGTTACATAGCAATGCTTTTAACTAGAGTAATAATGACATGTGATTGCATTTTCCTTACATAACATTGGAAGGAAGCATTATCCATTGGGACAAAGAAATGAGATGACATACTGTATGTTGTTGACCTAGTGCAGCAATTACAGACACAGATATCCCTTGGAGCAATAACATGATGTAATGCCTTCACACACCGACATATCTCACAATTGTAGTGATACTTCTGCCATAGTGCATTCATCCTGTACAATATCATGTATTCTGTGTTTTGAAATGCTCATGTGTTCAACATCCACATTCATTCCCTGTTAGCATTGTTGGGCCTTATACTGTAATGCATGAATTGCAGCCACCACAGTTAAAATGTGTCCATTTGCAGTGGAAGAGGCCTCCACCATTCCTTTTATCTCCGAGATTGTTTACCACACATGCATCTGATGTATAAGTTGGTATAGGTGGAGTGTCACAATAGTGTTAAGACTTTCACTGTGGTGCTTGTGGTTGAGCCACATGTCATTAGTCAGTAGAGTCACATAACTTGCTTTCTTGAAGGGGTCACCATTATATGAATGCACTGACATTGCATAAACACCATTGTATCTAGTTATTTTTATTTATTTTTATGTTGGACAATGATATATCATCACAGGTTGTGATTGCATGGCAGTGAAATGGTTATTCAGGGCATGTCATGCTGTGAATACTCCTGTGCTACGTGCATTGAGTTCTGGCTTGTATAGCATACCTACACAGATAGACTGTGGTTCAGTTCTGGGAAAGTGTGTGCCATTCTCAAGGGAAACAGCTTCCTTGTCAAAGAAGCATTGATATTATACTGCTCATTGTTGTGTGAACAGTAACATGTATAGATACTTTTCAGCATTCTGAGTAAATCAGATTGTTTGTATTATTTTCATGACTCCTGTCTTAATGCAACTATTCAGTTCAGTTAATTGTAACAGCCTCCATTGCTATTTGATGTGGCACATGCAGTCACTCTAGAGATGTGGAGAGAGCCTTGTATAATAGGCAGGGGTTTGAATCTGGTAATGGGTATGTATGTCTGTCTGTCAGACAGATGTATCAGACAACAGTGGCTAACACACAGACAGTAGTTTCTGCACACACAGAGGGCCTCCTTTATCAGGCATTGTCCCTACAATGTAGGTCAAGCATACACCGTATATGATAGGAAAGTGCTGTAAGCCCTTATAGGGTGTTCTTCATGGCATGACCAATGTGCGTATTTCTGTGTTGACCATTATTGTTATGCATCTCTCTGATGTCTGCCCTGGCATGTTCAAAAATGGCATGATACAAATGTTTCTTATGTTATTCATTGCTCATATGCATTACTTATTCACAAGATAATTGTGCTGTGCATTGCATGTCTTCAGCTGGACTTACCTTTATTACTGCAGTTGTTTTCATCATACTATACAGCTTAATGGCAGATAAGGGATTCCATAAATGCTTCTTACTGTATGGCATGCTGCCAGACCATCAGAAACTGTAATTGTTCCTCTGTTACAACACCTTCTATTGCATTGCTGCTATTGAAGTACCGTTATGTTACTGTTCCCTGTAATTAAATAGTGAGCAGGCCTGGTATGATGATGTTAGAGATGTTTGCAAATCACCAATGGAAAAACTGAACTCATGATTTGTCATCTGATCAGTCTTGTCATATGTCACTTATGTATGTTGTGCGTTATTAAATTACCATTTAGTATTCACATAACTATACAATAGTTGCTAGCCTATTACATGCTCGTAGGTGATAAATCCCTTTTCTGTGGGTGCCACTGTCATTTCTTTGAAAACCAACCATTTCTGATGTGCCTGATATTACAGCTGTAAAGTCATTTTGTTCTTGTGCATACATGCTGAGGTGGAGACTACAGCAGTGGTGTCAACTTTCATACATAAATTCCCTGTATATACAGCTCATATACAATAACTGTAGTCTTTGCATTCATCCCATAAATGTATTTTCTGTCCTTGCTGTTATCTCAGCTTAGCATTTAATTAACATGTATCACATTTCACTCCCCTTTGTTACGCTGCAGTTTTATATCCATATTGCATCCTTTATTAGCATGTCCATTTTTATTTATGTGCATAAGTGTGGTATTGTCATTGACATAAATTATCCTTACATCAGTATTGCAGGATTTATGTCAGAAATACCTCTTATACTCGTCATCACATTTTCCTTTAGTTTATAAGTACACTTTACATTTTTCCCCTTCCAAATTAATTAATTTTGCAGTATAACAGTTTGTGGGCAATTCATCCATTTTACTTTCCCTCCTTCTGTATTCTTTTCCTGTACTTGCCCTTAATACATCTGGGGTATAGTCTGTGCTCATGTGTGAGCATTGCTTACATGCAAGCAATTTTGTTTACATTCTGTGCTTGTGCTTGCAAACACCTTTCCATAGCTGCAAATACTATTGCTGGTCATGAAAATGAATATTTGATTAGCACTGCTGCTCATTGAGCTAACAAATTTGCATCATGTAGGCTTAGTGCAGCTCCTACTTGATTGTTAACTTATTAGCACCTATTATCAGAATTATAGTGCATTACATTATTGTGCCTGTATGTAATGTCCTCCCTTCTTTCTAAAAATGTTGTGAATAATGACCTTCCCTTTGGTTTTTATACATGTAATACTTGTAATTAATGTTATACCTTGAATAACATGGTTTTGGCTAGTTCCTATTTTCTTCATACTCTGTTCTGTCTCTTTGTAATTTATTTTGCTTTCTCCTTATTAGATGCACAGATTTATTATCAACTTGTTTCATAGCATCATAATATTTGTCTCTTTCAGTTTCCACTGTAAATAATAAATCATTATGTATTATTAATAATTTCTATGTTGTGATAGTGTCCCTATCTAATTTAAATAGTGTCCATATCTAATTCATTGATGTTAAAATACAAAACATTGAAAATGGATAATTGTTATCTTAAGGAATGCATAGACCAACAAATTGTACCATGGGGTTAAGAGTCTGTAAATACCCCAATAATATTATAGAAGGTAGTGCACCCCATAAGGAAATTATTAGTATATTTGATAAATGTGGTTGTGAAATTATGAAGGCCATTATAAGACAAAATGAATTAGATATGGACACTAATTATAAGTATTACTTGTATAAAAAACAAAGGGAAGGCTGTGCTTTACAACATTATGTAAAAAGAAGGGAGAACATTATATTCAGTCACAATAATGTATTGGACTGTAATTCTGATAATATTGATATTAATACCACTTTAGAATTTCCCCCTCTCAGGAGATCTAAGAGATTGAAAACAGACACAAAAATCTTATCACAGGAACCCGAGAGGGTGGAGAGAACAAGATACAACAAAAGAAAGAGAGGGAACAGGGGAGCAGAAAAAGGAATTACTGAATGGTGATTTAAACGAAAAACATGAAGATGAAATAATAACAGAAGACAGTGTAATTGTTGTATATTAAGCTTCCACATCTCCTTTTTTATAACATCCATGCAGGAATAACAAAATCCAATTTTTTCATTTCATGCCTGATTTCCTTTCCATACGTTCCATGTAGTACTATCTCTGTACTCTACTTGTGTTTAACAGTTTCTTCTACATTACATTCTCATGATGTTTTTCATGTTTCACTGTTGCAGTCATCACATTTGGGTTATCCCTGCCAGGGTAGCCCTCAGTCGGCCCGAATACCAGAGGCTTAGTATTTCTGTGTCAGTTGCTGTCGCTCCAGGACTGACGTCAGGTCATCAGTGGTATGAAATAAGGCAGCTGACGCCATTACATCAGTCTTTCTTGCCAAGGAGCCCGAAGCAGAAGCAGTTTGCACAAGTGCCAGTTGGCTGCTACTTGAGTTTTCATTTCCGAATTGAAGTTGAAATCTTCTAAAGTTAAGTACCCCATTGGGGATCCTTTTTTCTTGCTCTAACCGATGTCAGAAAAAGTTAACAATTGTCTCGCCTGTGGAAAGCAAATACCACACCGAGACTTTCATTCTTAGTGCGTCACTTGCTTAGGCCCAGACCATGATGTCCCCCGCTGTCACTTTTGTGCTTTGTTCAATACCAGAACTATATGTCGTCGGGACCTTATTGTAGCTAGATATTTTCGCTGTCAGTCCTCCAATTCTGATATGGCTTCAGTAAGCCATCCGACAGCAGATCTTCCGAAAAAACGTAAGGATAAAGACAATGACAGATCGCACAGGTCCAAAACTGCCGACGACGCTTCTGTTCAGCTAGTCATCAGTTCTCCAGTCTCAGTGAGGTGCTTTCACAGCCCCTGATGCCTGCTTCTGTGGATTCGCAGGCTGCTACCGAGACCCTTTCGGAGTATGGTATGTCGCAAGACTCTTCATCGACTAAGGATCCAGTGGATGTCTCTACCTTGGATGGGTCCGGAGCCGCTGAGCACGCACCGGCTTCCGAGGAAGTACTTCACACTACAGATTCTTGACACAGACCGATGACTTCTTTTAAAAACTACTGAGTTTCTAAGGATATCTGACATGGTTTAGTGGTAAGTCACAAAAACAAAAACAAAGATGAATGTAAATTACTAAATAAAATGCTTTTAGAAAGAGGATATCCCCAGGAATTTATTAGGGGAATACAAGACAAAGTTTGTATGGGAGGAGAAGCTAGATTTAGACCTATTTTAAGTAATAATAAATCAGATGAAATTTCTTGTGGTGTTTTCCCCCCCACAACACAGGAAACTGATGTTACACAATCCTTGGTTCTGGAATATAACGCCTTCAACACTAAAGTTACAAGGAAAATTGTTGAAAGAGAATGGTCAAAATTTATTAATTTTACTGATTAGGACCAGAAAAAAATAAATAGAAATGTTAAGGTTGTGTATAAAAATTCCCGATCATTTAAAAACATGTTGGAGAACAAAGGTCTTCCAAGGAATAAGCAGGTTAGGAAGGGTACTTATAAATGTGGACGTTGTGCACACTGTAACAATATAGTGGATAAAGAAAAAGTTTATTAGGAAAGTAGAGAAAAATGGATAAAAAGTACAGACCACTATAATTGTGAAACTAAGGGGGTAGTATACATTAGTTTATGTTCAGAATGTAACGCTTTTTATGTAGGAAAAACTGAAAGGGTGTTGAAAAAGAGAATATACGAACATAAATATGAAATAGCTACACGAAAGGACACCAATGCTCTGTATAAACACACCCTGGTTTGTAAGGATGCTAAATTTCACTTTATGGTTTTAGAGCAAGTCAAAAAGGACCTAAGGGGTGGATTATGGGAAGAAAAATTAGAGGCCAGGGAATTATGGTGGCAGATATCCCTTGATTCAACAAACTTCCCAGGTTTAAATGAATTTATTTCTATTGTGCCTCTTTTAAAACTGAAGGCAGGGATTTTTGTAAGATAAATAGATGTAATTTTTATTTTCATCAGCAGATGGCAGGACACACAATATAAATGGTTTCTTTTTTAAAGCAACTTTTAAATACTAAAAATGGATTTTTGTATAAATTAATTTATATAATTTATATGTTTTTTATATATATAACATCAAATGTTTTAAAATGCTTTTTGCTGTGGTATTGATGTTATTTAAAGGATGAATGAGCATAAAATTTTCAAAGTATGCATTGCTGAATGTAAATAGGAAATGAATAATGACTTTTTAATTAATTAATTGGTTTTTGATTGGACTAGACGTTTTTGAATAACTTATAAAAGGGTGGTTTATTTTAAAGAGAGTATCTGATGAAGTCGGTTTGCTTAGACGAAAACGCAATTCTGATTCAAAGCGTTTATGTGTTTTTAGCGGTTTTGTTTGCTTTCAATAAAATATTGGTTCCGACATTCGTGGCTCCAGCAGTTTTTGGCAACTTTGATCTTTCTTAGTGGTAAATCACTTTGGCTGTAGTGTCCAGGGTCCTGGGTTTACCCAGGGTATGAACCAAACCAAGAAACTGACAACCCAATCTCAGGCACCTGTTTCCTTGCCTAAGTCTCAGATGCTCAATATGGCAGAAGACCTTAGAATGCTTATCGGGGAAGCCAGGCTACCCCTTCCAAAAGAAAAATAGATTTGTCCCCAGTAGTTTTATCTGAACAGGAGTCCGATGACTCTGATGCATCTGAATATGAAGATATGCAATCCCTCTCTGCTTATGAGGATTCTGATGCAGAGGAATCCATGCCTTCAGCCTCTCCACCCAATGACTTTTCCTTTGGGGAGACCCTGCATACTTTAAGGGAGCATTTACAATGAGAATGTCAGGACTACCCTCAGTCAAAAAACAGACTCAGGGAATTCTTAGATCTTCCACAGCACAGACCTGTGGTCATTCCTCCTGTCCTGGATGTTGTGGATGATGTTTTTATGGAATCCAGTTTGACTCCTGACACACTCCCTCCTGCTCCCAGGAAACCTGACAGGTACTATAGAGTCCCTGACTCTCACAAATTTCTTTTCAAAAATCCAACTGCTAACCCTGAGGTTATCTCTCAAGGACCTAAAGGAATTAAAGCAAGTTCTGCTAAGAACCCACTCTCTCATATAGGGATTCCCGACCATTAGACATATTGGGTAAAAAAGTATACACCTATGCTGCTCTTGCTATTAGAGCACTAAATTGTCAATTCCGTATGCTGAAATATCAGCAATATACTATGGAACTCCTCAAACAAAAAAAATCTTCTTTTTCTGTTTGTACAGAAAATAAAGAGTTAAAAGAGTTAATGCATTCTGCAAGTCAAGTAACTAAGCACACCTTACAATGTGGTTTTGAAGCCCTAGAAGCATCTTGCAGGGCAGCAGTCACTGGTTTTGTCCTTAGAAGGCATGCTTGGGTTAAGGAACAGCCCTTGCCAGACATTGTCAAATCGAAATTACTGGATGCACCCTTGCACAAAGACAACTTATTTGCCACCTAGGCAGAGGAGGTCTTAAAATAGATGGAAGAAAAAGCTAAATCTATGCAGACAGTTAAAGACATCTTGCAGGTCCATCCACCAAGGTTCAGTAGGCATTGCCCCTCCAAGCACTGGTCTTTTCCTGCCTCCTCCAGGTCAGCTCAGCCCAGACCCCGGGGAAGCAGGCCCCCCAGACAACAGCCCCAGGGAATGCAGAGATCTAAGCATTTGGGTTCCTCCTCTTCAAAACCAGGGAGTGCTAAGCCACCCCTTCATGGTAACAACTCACAATGACTTTCCACTTCCACCCCCTCCCTCTTGCCCACCTGCTCTTGCCCGTAGGAGGAAAACTCTCCTTCCACACAAACACCTGGGCCACCATTACCAGCGACCACTGGGTCCTCACCATACTGTCCCAGGGATACAAATTTTATTTCCACACTCTCCCAACCACAAAAGGGTTCCCAGATCTTCCCCCAAACCAGTGGGCAGAGGCCAAAAAGCAAGTCCTTTCCCTGCTCTCTATGAGGGCAATAGAGCATGTTCCTGCAGAACAGATAGGCCAAGGTTTCTACTCCAGACTCTTCCTTGTATCCAGAAAAGAGGGCACCTGGTGCCCCATCCTCGATCTATCCATTCTAAACACCTTTCTGGTGATACCAAAATTCAAAATGCTCATCCTTCAGCAGCTTCTACCTATGCTCTCCAAGGATGCTTGGTTAGCCATCCTAGTCCTAAAAGAGGCCTACCTATACATCCCAATCAGGGAATCATGCAGGAAATATTTTCGTTTCAGGGCAGGATCACTGCACTTTCAGTTCTCTGCGCTTCCCTTTGGCTTATCCACTGCTCCCAGAGTTTTCACAAAATGTCTGGCTCCCGCCATTGCTTTTTGCAGACAAAGAAATATTCAAATTTACCCATACTTAGATGGCTGCTTGATTCAGGCAGACAGTCAGGAAAAACTGCTAAAGAACCTGACCTTTGTAAAGGACCTACTGACCTCCATGGGGTATACTATCAACGAAAAGAAATCCAAACTAGTACCCACCCTAAAAATTGTATTCCTGGGAGCAAGCCTGGACACAGCATCGCAGATTACATTACTTACACCAGAAAAACAAACGTACCTGACAGCCTACTTCTCTCAACTAGCCACCAGACCCCAGTTATCCACAAGGAAAATCCTGCAAGCTCTGGGGTTCATGGCTTTTTGCATTCTACTCATTCCATATGCCAGACTGAACATGAGGAAGCTACAATGGTGCCTAAAAAGCTTTTGGTGTCAACACTCCCAAGAGCTGGAAACTCTTATACCAGTGATACCTGGTTTAAGGAAAGATGGTCTTTGGTGGGCAGCAGCATGATACCACAACAAGGGACTACCCTTCTCACAACCCCATGCCACCCAGACCCTTACCACAGATGCATCAGACTATGCCTGGGGTGCACACCTGGACGGCAGGTGCATTCAAGGCCAATTGAGCCCACATCTAATACATCTGCACATCAACCAAAAAGAGATGTTAGCTGTTCAGCACGCTCTGACAGCTTTCAGACCTCTACTCTCCCCAGGGGCTCTACTGATCAAAACAGACAACACCAGTGTGATGTGGTATATCAACAACCAGGGAGGGACTCACTCGTATCCACTGTGCAGGCTCACCATGACCCTTTGGCACACTACCTCAGCCATGTAGCTACACCTGTTAGCACAATTCCTGCCAGGCTTTCTAAACTCTCTGGCAGACAATTTAAGCAGAAATCTTCTGGACCCACACAAGTGGCAGCTAGACCAAAGAACCTTCACCCTTGTAACCCAGAAATGGGGCTCCCCGAAGGTCGACCTCTTTGCTTCCCACCCCAACCATCAGCTCTGAAAATTCTGTACCAGGGAACCTCGCAGTAAGGCCTGGAAAGTGGATGCTCTATCCTTCCAGTGGGTCAGCCTCTCAATCTATGCATTTTCCCCTCTACCATTCATTCCAAGGGTACTGCTCAAAATAAGGGAGGAAAAACTGAGGACAATCCTGATTGCCCCAGACTGGCCACGACAGCACTGGTACCCACTGCTTCTCAGCCTGTCACCCCTGCCACCATGACATCTCCCTCAGATCTCAACTCTCCTGACCCAGAGGAATGGAGAATTCATGCATCCCCAATTGCAACCCTTCAGTATGGCAGCCTGGCTTATTCCCTGACCACTACACAAGCTGCCAATCTAAACAAACAAGTTTTAGATGTTATACATGAGGCAAGATGCCCTAGCATTTGAAAGTCTTATGATGACAATTGGAAAAGGTTTTGCACACCTGGATAAAGGCTAAGGGAGCTGGAATGGCACAGCCCTCCCTACTTCTCATCCTGGATTACCTGGCTGACCTACTACACAGGGGTCAATCCTTCTCTTCTATTAAAATTCATGCCTCTGCTATCTCTGATCATTTCAGCATAGACTCACCTCTTTTCTCCCAGCCTCTCATCAAACAGTTCCTAAGCAGGGCTAACAATTTGAGGCCACCCAGAAGAGCACCTACCCCAGCTTGGGACCTAAACTTTGTGTTGGAAAAGCTCACCCTGCCCCCCCCCCCCTTTGCACCAGCAGCTTCAGCAGAGTTAAAGTTTCTCTCTTGGAAGACAGCTTTGCTTCTGGCCATCACTTCAGCTAGAAGACTATCCGAGCTACAAACAGTAATGGCTATAGAGCCCTTCATCATTTTCCATGCTGACAGGGTCTCCCTAAGGACTAACCCGTCCTTCATGCCAAAAGTGGTGTCCAGTGTGGCTCTCAACCAATCCATTAATTTTCCCACCTTTTGCCCTAACCCACAAAACAAGAGGGAAAGGATTCTACACTCTCTAGATGTGCACAGATAGCTCAGATTCTACCTAGACAGGACTAAATCATTTAGAAAGATTGATCACTTTTTAGTCAGCTTTGCTGCAGGTGCAGAGGGCAAGGCCATATCCAAACAAACTATTTCCAAATGGATAGCACACTGCATCCATTTCTGCTACAAGCAGCATGGGAAACCTCCCCCCAAGGGGGTCAGGACACATTCTGCCAAAGCAACCTCCACCTCTGCAGCTTTCCTCAGAGGGGTCCCCACCAGGGACATCTTGGAGGCTGCATCATGGACATCTGTTCATAGCTTCACCAAGCATTACCACCTGCCTATCTTCTCCAAATCCTGGGCAGGCTTTGGCACCGCAGTCTTGCAGGGCATCCTAGCCAGCCCCCAGTCTTCTTGACTGCATCCACCCTTTTCTACAGCTTTGGGAATCAACCCAAATTTGATGACTACAACAGTAAAACATGAAGAACATAGTACAGTTGTGCACACTTGCCATAAATGTAGATGTTCGAGTGTATTCACTGTTGCAGTCCTGGGTTCCCTCCCTCCATCTCCCTTGTCTCTCTCTCGCCTTACAAGGAATTTTTGTTATTTACTTTCTACTGGTAGTATTCTTCCACCATAACCTAGCTCCCTCTTGGGGGCTCCTGACAGTTAGGGCAAGAAAAACTGATGTAATGCCGTCGGCTGCCTTATTTTATACCACTGATGACCTAACATCAGTCCTGGAACGATGGCAACCGATGTAGAAATACTAAGCCTCTGGTATTTGGGCCGACTGAGGGCAACCCTGGAAGGGATAACCCAAATGTGATGACTTCAACAGTGAATACACTCGTACACAACTGTACTTTCTCACTTCCAAAACTTTATATTTCATATTGCTCTTTACAGGCAACTTATTTAGCAGTAAACTCCCTACAAATCACCTGCTTCATAAAACTTTTCATATGTAGCTTTTTAACACCTTCCCTTATATCCATGGATATATTAAATAGCCATCCTGTATTATAATTGTATACCAGTCTTTTCTTTTAATATCATATTTCCAGTCTCTGTTTGCCTTAACTTTATTTTATTCATATATTCTTTAATTTATTTTTCTTTTCTGTTATTCTGTATTGCCTTATATCTTAGACTCAACATTTCAGCTCCATATTTTTCTCTGTTTCTTTAACTTTTTTAATTGTCCAGAGCAATTGCATACAGTGGATATAAAAAGTTTACACACCTCTGTTAAAATGCCAGGTTTTTGTGATATAAACAAACAAGGCCACAATAAAACATTTAATGTGACCTATAACCTGTACAATTCAATGGAAAAGCAAACAAATCTGCTAAGGGAAAAATATAAAAAATAAAAAACGTATAATACGCTGGTTGCATAAGTGTGCACACCCTTAAACTAATACTCTATTGAAGCACCTTTTGATTTAATTACAACATTCATTCTTCTTGGGTAGGAGTCTATCAGCATGGCACATCTTGACTTGACAATATTTGCCCACTCTTCCTTGCAAAAGCACACCAAATCTGTCAGATTGCAAGGGCATTTCTTGTGCACAGCCTTCTTCACATCACCCCTTAGATTTTCTATTGGATTTAGGTCTGGGCTCTGGCTGGGCCATTCCAAAACTTTAATTTTCTTCTGGTAAAGCCATTTTTTGTTGATTTGGATGTATGCTTGGGGTCATTGTCATGTTGAAAGGTGAAATTCTTCTTCATCTTCACTTTCTAGCAGATGCCTGAAGGTTCTGGGCCAAAAGTGACTGGTATTTGGAACTGTTCATAATTCCCTCCACCTTGACTAAAGCCCCAGTTACAGCTGAAGAAAAGCAACCCCAAAGCATGATACTGCCACCACCATGCTTCACCGTGGGGATGGTGTTCTTTTGGTGATGTGAAGTGTTGTTTTTGCGCCAAAAGTTCAGCCTTGGTCTCATCAAACCATAACACATTTTCTCACATGGTTTTGAGAGACTTGATGCATTTGTTTTGCAAATTTTAGCTGGGCCTAGATGTTTTTCTGTGCAAGAAAAGGCTTCAGTCTTGGAACCCTACCTCATACTCTAGACATATGGAGCATATGAGAGATTGTTGTCACATGTACAACCCGTACTTGCCAGAAATTCCTGCAGCTCCTTCAGTGCTGCTGTAGGTCTTTTGGCAGCCTCCCTGACCAGTTTTCATCTTGTCTTTTCATCAATTTTGAAGGGATGTGCAGTTCTTTGCAACGTCACTGTTGTCCCATATTTTCTCCACTTTTTGATGACTATCTTCACAGTGTTCCAAGGTATATTCAATGGTGTGGAAATTTTGTTGTACCCTTCTCCTGACTGATACCTTTCAACAATAAGATCCCTTTGATGCTTTATAAGCTGTCTGCAAAGCATGACTTTTGCTGTAGCTGGCAACTTAATAAATGTCAGGAAAATCCTACAATGACAGCTGAACTTTATTTGGGGTTAATCAGAGTCTCTTTAATTGATAGGAGGTGTGTACCCAAGAAGACTGAATGGTGTAATTAAATCAAAAGGTGCTTCAACAAAGTATTAGTTTAAGGGTGTGCAAACTTATGCAATCAGCGCATTGTAGTTTTTTTATTTTTCATATTTTTTCCCCTAACAGATTTGTTTGTTTTTCATTTGAATTGTACAGGTTATAGGTCACATTAAAGGTGGGAAAAGTTTTGAAATTATTTATTTTGGTCTCATTTTTTTATATCACAAAAACCTGGCATTTTAACAGGGGTGTGTACACTGTTTATATCCACTGTAGGCACCAGGTATGCAATATTTTTTCAAATGTAACCCTCATTCTTCTTCTTTTCTATTATAAATTATACTCCCCTTATCATAAGATTTAATATTGTATCCCAAATAAAATTGAAAAAAATATCCATTATTTTTTCCATATTACTCAGAAACATAAACTCTACCTAAGTATGCTAATTTTCCTGATACATAAATATTTAATGCATATATATTTTTTAAAGAAAAGTAAATAAAGCATTTCCATCATGTTGTCAATTTCCTTACTTCTTACAAAGTTTCTTTTTATTATTCTTTCATATTCATTAAGTCAAACACACAGTATATTTATTTATTCTTTACTGTAATATAGTCCATTGATTTTTCTTATTTTGCCAACTCCTTTGCTTTTAGCTGCTTAATTGGCATCCCACTTTAACAGAATCGCAGTTCTTACTATTACTTCATTTATCTGTACCCTGCTTTTTACAACTATAACAAATCCATATGCGTATATCATGCATATTCATACTTTGCTCTCATTGTTCAACTCCCATGCTGCATTATTTAACCCTTATTCACATCTTTGCTTTACAGCATTCATTACCAAAAGAAACGTACACATATGCTTATGGGGAACATTGCTTTATTCTATTTTTTATTTTTACTTTTTTTCCAAGCCACCCATTTACCACCACCCTTACACCAAAATTCTCATAACATGTCTTTATAACTTTCATTATTCTTTCATCTGTACTATATGCTTCAAGTATTTTCCATATTGCCAAAAACTTTTGCAGTATCACACATTAGTATTCTTACTTCTTTATTTCCTAGTAGTATCAATAGTATCAAATTTATAACATCTTTAACCATTATTAACATGTTTCAGTTCTGTACCTTTAACACCAAAACATCATCATCTAATATCTGGTCTAGCACCTTCTGCATTTTATTTTCATTTGCAAAATTCTTACAAATATTTTATAATCTCTGTTTCTTAAGGTTATTGGTCTCCAATTCTTTACATGTTTTCTGTCATCTTTTTTCATATGATTTTTATCACCTGCCACAGATTTATTTTTCTTTTTTCTCTTCTTAACCACTCATAGGTTCATTGGTGTGTACTGGGCTAATGGCCCTGGGGCCTTTACAAGCCTAGCCATAGGATTACCCTGGCATAGTGTTACCCGACCTTAGTTCTCAGTGCCTCTGTCGAGTAGAGCCACTGGCATTATCCCTAGGGTGAATTTTCTGTTTCCCATCCACTCATCAATATTTCTCTTGAAGAGGGCCAGTGAGGTGCTCTCTTTGACATGTATGGGAAGTCTATTCCATAGCACGGGCAGTCTCTGGGTTATGAATCTGTCCCTCCAGCTTGTTCTGTTAATTGTGGTAATGAAGTTGAGGTCTTTGGTGCATGTGATGTGGAGGGATTGGGACTTTTTTAGATGTAGCATTTCTAATAGAGCTGGGTTTGTAAGTTAAGCAGAGATCGCCTCTAAGTAGGCGATATGAGACAGAGAATAGTTGGGGTTTTTTGAACTTGCAGACTTTGGATCCAACCCAGTTTGGCTTTGTCAAAGGCAGATCCTGCCTCTTAAACTTGGTTGACTTTTTCGAGACAGTCACCAAGGCCATTGATGAGGGAAAGGCAGTCCATACAGCCTACCTCGACCTGGCAAAGGCCTTCGACACAATACCCCACTCAGGTATCATCGAAAAACTCATCAGCTTGAATGTAAACCCATACATCACAAGATGGGTTGCAAACTGGCTAAGTGACAGAACCCACAGAGTCAGAGTTGCTGGAGCCATGTCAGACTCAAAGCCTGTCACTAGTGGTGTCCCACAGGGCTCAGTCCTGGGTCCACTCTTGTTCGGCATCTACTTTTCTGAAGTACAAGCAAACACAGGAGGGTTATGGCTGACAAAGTTTGCAGATGACTGCAAACTGGGCGCCATAGTCGAAAACACATCTGACACAGATATCCTTCTGAAGGGCCTCACAGAAACGGATAACTGGTGCCAGAGCCATGGCCTAAAGTTAAACGCCAAGAAATGCATAGTCATACCTTTCGGGAAAAACAAGGTTACCCCTAGATACCATATAGGTGGCAATCCACTGAGCACAGAAGAAGTCATCAGGGATCTGGGGACCCAGGTTGACAGTAGCCTTCGCTTGACACTCATGTTGCTAAAGTAGTTAGGAAAACCTTCTATATTGCCCACCTGATCATGAAGGGATTCACATCTAGATCAAGGGAGGTCATCGTCCCCCTGTACTCATCACTCATTAGACCTATGATTGAGTACAATGCCCCGTTTGGAATGTATCTGACCCAACACCTGCTGCAGCTTGAAAGGCCCCAAAAGTTCCTCACCAAAAGGATAAAGGGTCTCAAAAATATGTCTTATGCTGCCCGACTGAAAGAACTCCAGCTCTATTCAGTCTCATACCGCTTGCTCAGAGGTGACCTGTGCCTGACATATAAGGCCATGTCAAACCCAGATTTGATGAATATGCTTCACCTCAAAAAATCTAGATCCCTCATAACCACAAGGGCAGGAGACTTAAACCTCGACACGGTTATAAATAGAACGTGCTGGAGGGACAGATTCATCACCCAGAGACTCCCTATGCTGTGGAACAAAATCCCGGTACATGTGAGGCAGAGCACCTCGATGGCCTTGTTCAAGAGGAATCTTGACCAATGGATGGGAGATCGCAGATATACCCCAGGGATTACTTCAGTGTCACTGCTTGACAGAGGCACAGCAAAATAATAGGCATAGTTTTTATTCAAACTAAAGGGGTGGCGAAAGCCACATAACTATGGGCTAGGCTTATAAATGCCCTTGGGCAGATAGCCTAGTATGAACCTATGAACCTATATAGGACAAGTGTTTAAGGCCTAGGATCCTCTTTGTGAGGTACTTTTGCAGCCTCTCCAGTTGTTGCAGGGGTCTAGTGAGGTACATACCAAATGGGGCATTGTACTCGATGATTGGCCTAATGAGGGAAGAGTAGAGGGAGACAGTGACCTCTTTCTTCCTGGATGCAAAACCCTTAATAATGAGATGTGCCACATAGAATGACTTCCTGACCACAGTGGCAATGTGGTGATCAAAAGAGAGGTTGCTGTCAACCTGTGTTCCCAGATCTCTTATTACGCCTTCTGTGTTCAGTGGACTACCATCAATGTGGTAATTCATGGGAACCGGGTTTTCCCCAAAGGGGATTACGACACATTTTTTGGCATTGACCTTAAGGCCATGATTCTCACACCAGTCAAGGTCTTAGTGAGGCCATTCTGTAGGATGTCAACATCACTTGGGGAGTTAATAATAGCTCCCAACTTGCAATCGTCTGCGAACTTTGTCAGCCAGAGTCCGTTCGTGTTGGCCTGGACTTCAGAGAAGTAGATACCAAACAGGAGAGGACCCAGGACCAAACCTTGTGGGACTCCACTCGTGACTAGTCAGCAGTCTGACTTGGAGTCAGCTACTTTCACACTGTAGGTTCTGTCTGTGAGCCAGTTTTCAACCCACCTAGTGATATAGGGATTGATGCCAAGCTTACTGAGTTTTTTTATGATTCCCGAGTGGGGAATGGTATCAGAAGCCTTGGTCAGATCAAGGTAAGCTGTATGAACCACCTTGCCTTCATCCACAGCTCTGGTGACTGACTCAAAGAAGTCGATCAAGTTGAGCAGGCGTGATCTACCCTTCACAAAACCAAACTGTGTGGGATCCAGAGTTTGGAGATTCCCTATATCCTTGTTTATTAGGTCCGTGACGATGCATTCTATAGCTTTGCATATCAGACTCATCAGGCTAATGGGGCGATAGTTCCCAGGGTCTGTAGTCGCCCTTTCTTTGTGGAGAGGGATGATTGCAGCAGTACGCCATTCGATAGGGACAAAGCCTATGGTGAGGCTGTGATTGAATAGGGCACGCAGGTGAGGTCTCTGTTCACTCTGTAGTTCATGTAGAACACAACCAGGGATATTGCCAGGTCTCATAGAAGCTGTATTCTTGGCCTTGGACAGTGCTTTTTTAACCTGTGCAGCAGTAATACTGGGTGCCTTGGCAATCTACTTGTATTGTGATCAGTCCTTTGGGGGGGGTGAGAGGGGTAAAGTTGGCACTGAATCTATCGGCCAGTATACTGGCAATATCCGTCGGCTCGGTATAGGAGCTACCATTGTGCAGTAGCTCATAACAAATCTGGGTATTGTCGTTCTTTACATAACTATAGAAGGCCTTGTGGTTGTCTTTACCATCTACTGCAATTCTGTTTTCATAGCTAGCTTTAGAGGATTTGATGAGGGATCTCAACTTTTTGTTGAGGCTGATAAGGGAGTTTTTACAGTCTTGGGACTTCGCCTTATTCTGCATCAGTTTCCTCCTTCTGTTGTAGAGTTTGTTTATGGCAGGGGATCACCAGATTGGCTTCCTTTTTTTGGAGGAGAGCGTCTTAGTTCTATTGGGTATGGCGAGATCCATGCATTTGTGTACGTGTTCATACAGTGCATTGATGTATGATTCTTCGGTTACGCAACTATTCTTCATTTGCATGGGTGCCGTGAAATTAGCCACCTCTGTTTTTAGGAGCCCAAAGTTAGCTTTGGAGAAGTTTTTCATGGTGATTACGTTTGCAGGGGGGAGATGTGTGGGAGGGATGTGGATTTCCAAGGTGATTAGTTTGTGGTCGGCTCTAACCATGGAGGAGCTGACTATTGGTGTAGAGCAATGGTCGGCCCATTTTAGTAATGACCAGGTTAAGGATGTTGCTACCTCTAGTGGGGGTAAGAACGAGCTGGTCCAGGGCACTGGAATTAATGAACTCAGTGAAATGTTGGGTAATTTAGTAGATAGCTAAAATATATTCATGTTATCTTTATAAAAAAATATAACTTAGTTCATATGAATCCACTGCTGATTTTTCTTTTCCTTCCCATAGTAGTTCTTGCAATAATTTTACTTTAGTTCTTTTTCAGGTTATTTTTGTTACCCCATCTTCTATTTTTATAACTGTCATTATTTCTTGAACATCTTTCATTTTATACATTTCATAAACAAAATTCTCAACTGTCTTCATAATTTCTTTTTGTGGTATATACAATCACCCATTTTGTCTCATAAATTGCATCTATTTTTTTCTTCTCTAACTTTAACCTATTTTTCTACGCATGGAGAAACATCTTTTTTTAATTTTAGAAGATGTCTAAATATTAATAATATAATTTTCCCTATTTGTATATAATTGTCTCTCTAAATCATATACCGTTTTACTTCCTTTTTCAACTTCAGCCTTACGCTCATTCAACATTTCTGCATGTTTTTTTAGTCTTTTTTTTCTTTCAACATTTACATATATCTTTTTATATATTTTTTATATACAACTTTGAAATAAGTCAAATTTTCAGAATATTCTAACATGGTCATAGGCTTATGCCACAACTTTTCTATTTCTTGTTTTAATGTATTGGAGTCTGCTGTCAACCTTTTTATTAATTTCCCTATTTTATAATATTTTTATTATCACCCATTAAAACCCATATTTTATGGTCTGAAAATTTCCCTGTCTTCATACCTCCCATTATTTCTTTTGAGTATAAAACATACTCTATTTCAGTTTTAAATATACCAGTGTGATATGCCCAGTTTCTTTTCCCCAATACTAAATCACACTTAATAACATTTCTTAACTTTTATGTCTTGATTTATCTTTCCTTTTTAGTCTCCAATCATAATTATGGGCATATTCACCACCACAAACATTTTATCTCTTCAAACATTTTCCCCTCTGTGTCATACCATTCTTTCTCTTTTTCTTATGTCACACACTTCCAGTCTTCCTGGTATAACTATTAATTTGCCCATTATTTTTGCTTCCTCACTTTTTTATCACAGCTGTTATACCTGAGCACATCTCATTTTCTGCTACCCACCCCCCCGAAAAATTCTTTCTCCATACACTTCCAGTGTTTTCCCTTGTCTCTTTAGGTTCATAGGTTCATAGGTTCATACTAGGCTATCTGCCCAAGGGCATTTATAAGCCTAGCCCATAGTTATGTGGCTTTCGCCACCCCTTTAGTTTGAATAAAAACTATGCCTATCATTTTGCTGTGCCTCTGTCAAGCAGTGACACTGAAGTAATCCCTGGGGTATATCTGCAATCTCCCATCGATTGGTCAAGATTCCTCTTGAACAAGGCCAGAGAGGTGCTCTGCCTCACATGTACCGGGATTTTGTTCCACAGCATAGGGAGTCTCTGGGTGATGAATCTGTCCCTCCAGCACGTTCTATTAATAACCGTGTCAAGGTTTAAGTCTCCCGCCCTTGTGGTTCTGAGGGATCTAGATTTTTTTAGGTGAAGCATATTCATCAAATCTGGGTTTGACATGGCCTTATATGTCAGGCACAGGTCACCTCTGAGCAAGCGGTATGAGACTGAATAGAGCTGGAGTTCTTTCAGTCGGACAGCATAAGACATATTTTTGAGACCCTTTATCCTTTTGGTGAGGAACTTTTGGGGCCTTTCAAGCTGCAGCAGGTGTCTGGTCAGATACATTCGAACGGGCATTGTACTCAATCATAGGTCTAATGAGTGATGAGTACAGGGGACGATGACCTCCCTTGATCTAGATGTGAATCCCTTCATGATCAGGTGGGTGATATAGAAGGTTTTCCTAACTACTTTAGCAACATGAGTGTCAAACGAAAGGCTACTGTCAACCTGGGTCCCCAGATCTCTGATGACTTTTTCTGTGCTCAGTGGATTGCCACCTATATGGTAGCTAGGGGTAACCTTGTTTTTCCCGAAGGGTATGACTATGCATTTTTTGGCGTTTAACTTCAGGCCATGGCTCTGGCACCAGTTATCCGTTTCTGTGAGACCCTTCTGGAGGATATCTGTGTCAGATGTGTTTTCGACTATGGCGCCCAGTTTGCAGTCATCTGCAAACTTTGTCAGCCATAACCCTCCTGTGTTTGCTTGTACTTCAGAAAAGTAGATGCCGAACAAGAGTGGACCCAGGACTGAGCCCTGTGGGACACCACTTGTGACAGGCTTTGAGTCTGACATGGCTCCAGCAACTCTGACCCTGTGGGTTCTGTCACTTAGCCAGTTTGCAACCCATCTTGTGATGTATGGGTTTACATTCAAGCTGATGAGTTTTTCGATGATTCCTGAGTGGGGTATTGTGTCGAAGGCCTTTGCCAGGTCGAGGTAGGCTGTATGGACTGCCTTTCCCTCATCAATGGCCTTGGTGACTGTCTCAAAAAGTCAACCAAGTTTAAGAGGCAGGATCTGCCTTTGACAAAGCCAAACTGGGTTGGATCCAAAGTCTGCAAGTTCCCTATGTCTTTATTTATGAGTTCCATTATGATCCTCTCCATGGCTTTGCAGATAAGGCTTGTCAAGCTAATGGGGCGGTAATTTCCAGGGTCTGTGGAGGCACCGCCCTTATGAAGTGGGACCACAGTCGCCGTGCGCCACTCCTTGGGTACGTATCCTGAGGTGAGGCTAAGATTAAACAGCTGTCCTAACTGTGGGTTTAATTCCTCGTTGAGTTCATGAAGCACACAGCCGGGGACACCATGGATGCTGTGTTTTTTGCCTTAGTGAGGGCAATTCTCACCTGGGCGTTGGAGATGTTTGGGGGGCTACAATCCACTGGAATAGATATCTCTCCTTTTGGGGGGGGGGGAGTTTGCACTGAACCTGTCAGCCAGTATGTTGGCAATGTGTGCAGGTTCAGTAATTTTCACATCATTTTGAACTAATTCTGAGCATATCTGGGAGTTTCCTCCTAGGTTTCTAACATAGCTAAAGAAGGCCTTATGATTCTCTTTAGAGTCCTTGGCGATTTTTCTCTCAAAATTTGCCTTGGATGATTTTATGAGAGCTCTTAGTTTTTTACTTATAATGATCAAAGGTGTCTTACCTTTCAAGGATTTTGCTCTATCTTGTAGTAGCTTCCTCCTTTTGTTGTAGAGCTTGTTTATGGCTGGGGTCCACCAGACTGGACGCTTGCCTTTGGTACAGAGAGTCTTAGTTTTGTTTGGGATTGCCTGATCCATGCAGTCCTGTAGGTGCTGGTAGAAGGCATTTGTAAGTGATTCAGCGGTTTGAGTAATGTTTACCACTGGCTCAGGGGCCTTAAAGGAGACCACACTAGTTTTTAGAAGTGTGAAACCGGCTTTTGAGAAGTTTTTCACTGTGGTCTTTTTTGTTTCAGGTGGGGGCGGGATGAGGACCTCCAGCGAGATTAGTTTATGATCTGATCTCACCAGTGAGGGGTATACTTCCGGTGTTGAACATTTTGATCCCATGTTCGTGATGATGAGATCAAGTATGTTTTCTCCTCTTGTGGGGATGGTGACTAGTTTTCTGATGTGTCTCTTGTGTCTAACAAATGCATAATGTCCATCTTTTTTTTTTACACCATTCTGTTACTGTTAAGTCTCTTAACTTCATTTATAATGCTGTTTACATTTATTGCCAGAAGTGAAACATTATAAGTTTTCTTTTTTGCATCCTTTGCGGTTGCAACTTTTATTTTTTCTCCTTCTTATTTTTCTCCAATGGATTTTACTTTCTTCTGTTCATTTCCTTCACTTGTTTCCACATCTCCCCTTCTTCTCCTTTATCACTACCCAGTTTTCAGACTTATTTTTGTAACTGTACTTCCATATTTGTTTCTGTTATTGTTTCTGTATTCTGTGTAACATCCTTGTCTACCACTGCTTCATTCTTTTACTCATCCCCCCATAATTCATAGCTGCACTATCTTGCTCAGACTCTTTTATATCTGAAAAGTGTTCTCTTCCCCTAGTCTTTTTTCCTGTATTAAGGGCAATGCATCTACAAATGGCCTTTATCATTACATTTCCTAACTTAGGTAAACAATTTCTTAGCTGTATGACCTGTTTCTCCACATTTATTGCATCTTTTCTTTTTGCATTCCTGCACTAAGTGATCTTTAGCTCCACAGTAAAAGCATGCTTTTAGCTGCTCCCAGTATCATACAGTACCTCTTTTTCCGTTTATATTAATGACATTTGAAACATGCTTAACATACATCTTTAAAGTTACCCAAATGTCCTACTCGTCCCTATTTATGTATTTCTGGCATCATAATTTTTTTTTAATTTCATGCACATTGTTGTATTCCATTTACAAAATACGTTTTCATTTCAATATCTTTAATGTTGGTTGACCTAAATTGAATTTTCATTTTTTTCCTCAGTTGCAGAGCTAAATTCTGAAAAATGCATTCTTTCCATGAGCCAATCATTTTTTTTTTCTTTTTCATTTCATACAACATATTCAAAAGTTACCTCACAAAAATTCTGTGTCCCCAGCTGTATCAGTGCTCTGATATCCTGCAGGTTAAACCCTGCTGATACAGTTATACTGTCAAGTACTTTATATATTTTATCTTTTTATTGATTTTGATATATATATATATATATATATATATATATATATATATATATATGGAGTTTTTCAACATAATGCTTCCAAAAAAAAAAAAAAAATCACCCCATAAAACTAAACCATTAAACTCCAGCCATCAAAAAACATTTTTACAGTTGTAACAAGCCCCTGCACATCATCACCACTACATCTGTAAATATACTAACTTTCAGATAGCACAACAGTAAGGATGAAAAAAACTTCCTTTCCCCCACTGTTTTGCATTTTTGATATATACTTCTAAATTTTGAAGTTTCAAAACTTCGAATTTCATATGGTTGAGACCATAAGATTGAAGTTTTCAAACTTCGAAATGTAAATAAAAAAAAAATGTTTTTTATGTTTTTGCAGGGGGGCAAGCCCCCCCTGCACCCCCTCACCCTCTGCTAATTAAATATACTAAGTCCGAGATCGCACTACAGTGAGGAAAACGGTAAATATACCATTCCACTCTGTATGGCGATCACCATTTAAACAGTTTGAAGTTTCAAAACTTTGATCTTATGGCCTTGACCATAAGAAATTAAAAGTTTTGAAACTTCTAAATTTAGAATTAGACTATCTATCTTTATCTATAGCGCTCTCTCTCTCTCTCTCTATATATATATATATATATATATATTTGTCTCTAAATATACCATAAGCCTGCTTTTCTCTCACTTCATATTGCAGTTCCTGTTTGTATTATACTAACTTACATTTAATTTCTCTATAGACTGACTAAATTTCTCTAAATATTTAATCATTGTCATATAACTTGTATCTTTTCTTAGCCAATGTTTTCATGTTATGCCTAATTTGGTATAATTATGTAAACTGTAGATGTTTTTTGTATTATTTTTGAAGTTCCTACCCTGTCAGACCTTCTCGGTAATCAAATGTCAATAAATAAATGTGTGCGTGTGCTTATGTAGTACCGGAGTATTTTATTTATTTTTTTTATTTAGATATGTAGTTTTCCCTTACAATTCTGTCAACCATCATTCCCTTGTCCTACAAATCTGAAGGACACTCATTCTGAATGCAAGAGGCCCTACCTGCACCAAGAGAGAGCCAACCAGAGGGAGCCCTCATTCAGTCAGTCATGAAAAAGTCTGGGCCCCTGTCTATACCTGCCATGTAAGAGATGTATTTGTCTCTATGGCCTGAGAGTATGACTTGACCCCTCCATGCCAGGGCCAGCTGTGTTTCAGGATGGATCCTAATTGTCCCCATGTCAGGGAACTATGTGCACTGCCTTCCCCATTGTATTACCCTGCGTATTTGCTATGAGTGTTCTTTCATATTAAGCAATTGCCCCACCTCCATGTGGTTGATGTGAGCACCCACATCACTATCTGTGCCTTACACATATGCATGCTCTTCAAATCCTGCCATCACTGGTCTGGAACCACCAAACTGATACCTCTAGTATTGACCGTTGCTGCTGCATAAATTTCTGCTCACTGGGGAACAGTCAGTCTTCTGAAAATGGGTCAACCAGCATCGACCACACAGTTCCATCCTCCCTCCACTTGTCTTCTGAAAAATGGAGATGCAAAATATGTGTAATCTTTCTTTAAATTATTGGTGCCACAGTATCTTGGTTATATAGTATGTTTTTTTGTGTACTAGACATCTTCAAAAATCATGTGATGGGGGGTTCAATAAATTGTGTGAAGGGGTAAATCAAGCCAGAAATTAGGGATACACCTGCAAAAAATAAGTACATTATGTGCATGGATAAATCAGGCCTGAAAATAGGAATGTTCCTCCAAATAGAGACAGTTGAGAGTTTGGGTTCCATATAGTGAAGACACACCTGCGAACACACACTACTTTGTTTGCCCACTCCTGTGATGCTGGTGAGCTTCTGCCAGTGGGAGCATGCACAGCATCAGATCCCCTCATTACCCACTGGTCTGCACTTCTTTCATGTTTGACCTATAATTGAGTATAACATTATACTCTGTTCTTACACTAAGTGTGAGCTGTCAGTGTTAGAGCATTTACAAAGAAAATGTATGAAGAAGATACCACACTGTAACTGGATGAATTATTTGAGTTTCTGATCTATATCAGTGCATCAGTGCAAATTACACCAAGAATTGATAGAGAAACAGAAAACGTGGAAAGCACAGGTTTATCAAACCCAGCAAAACACCTACAATACAGTCAAAACACCTTACACAGTGTTTTTGCACTCCCCACACCACTTGCCACTTCATCATGAATTGCACAGCATTGCTGAAAAGGAGAAATTCCCTTGCCTTCTTATCTCAGCAAAAGCACACACAGCATGCAAATAATCAGGTAAATGAATGGAACACCTCCATTTACTTATACTGATAAAACAAATCAGCTTGTACTTAGCCAAGCACTTTGTATCATTTGACAAAAGTTTTGATATAATGCTTCAAGATGACTTTTGACTAAAGCAGACTTGATGTAACAATGTAACCCTGAGTCTTCTTGGGTAACAGCAACTTACAGATATATTAGAGGGGGGTTATGCTTGTTAAATAAAGCTCTTGATGACCCAGTATTAAGGTCAGTATCATGGCCTAAAGCTCAGGATAATGATAGCAATTTTAGAAACAGCCATTTTGAGTTTAAAAATACCCTCCTTCGGAACATATAGCAGAAGACTTGATTTTTACCGTAACTTGCTGAAGAAATAAATTATCTTTAAGAATAGGCTGTAATGATATTATAACATCTTTCAAGAGAGAACTAGCTGTTTGGGTTGGCCCTGAAGTATTTTCTACATCAGTGTTTGAGTCTGTGTTCCATGACATTTATGGCCTAAACACAGTAGCATGGTACAGTGTTGTCAGGCTACACAAGGCTACTTCTAGCCCCAAGCACAGTAGTTCCTAGTATGCTAATGCATAACGGACAGTCCTGTGTGCCTTGCATCTTTCAAGAAAATGGGCGAGTGTTTCATTTCTTTGAATCACAGTAGTCCATGAAAGATAGTGCACAGAAGGCATTTACAGTTCTGTGTACTATCTTAGTAACTATCAGGGTTGTCCCAGTAAAAAAAACTGATGCTATAGAGAAAAAGATGCTTAGTTTTTCTTTATTTAAAAATAAATAAAATAAATAAATAAAATAAATAAATAGTTTTTCTCTCTCTACTGTGTATGTAGGAAACTCTGCAACACCTACCACAGCTTCTGTACTGGGAAAAAAAAACTGTCTCAAAGAATACATTGGCACCTTATGCAGTAGGCAAACCCATAATGCTTTCTTTAAGCATTGTATATCCTCAGGTTACCCCATTCATTTGTCATTCCATATGCTAGACCTGGTGTCTCCTCTTACTATGGATAGTGACCTTCACTCTACTTTGGAAACAAAAAATACTGTGGATGATGAAGCTTGATGCCTCCAGACCTCCTGGACTTAACAACTACCTCTCTATCAACATTTACTGAAATATAGAAAACTCAGTCTTAAAATACTACAAGATTGATCTAGACAATTTCTTAGGTTTGCATTAATTGCTTTTGTTTGTAACCTTGTTTATGTATTAGGTTCAAGTATTTAAGTTCAGATTTTTGAAGCATTCTGTTTTTACTCCTTTTTTTTCCGCTTAGTTATGTAACTCCATTGTATAAGTAATTTCATGGTTCAGGGATGAGAATGTTTTTATTTTAATACATGCACAGAATGTGTTTTCATGTAAATAGGAACTTTAGTTCAGATGATCACTGGGTTAAAGTGGAGACAACAAGATGTTGAAAGGAAGTGGAATCAGCTGGAGAAATTAGTATTGTAAACATGGAATGTGATAAAAGTAGATGGAAGAAATTCTTGAAGTAGGCTGGATCTGTATGGGAGGTTGTAAGAGAGGGGAGGAAGGAGATGTAGCAGAGTAATTCACCAGATAACTACCCCTCTTGTTCATATTCAAGCTGCCAAAAATGTGTAGTAATTTAAATTATGGGCAGATGGAATACTTTTGGGGACTTGTATGACTATGACTGTTTAGTTCTTTACTTCTGCATTTTTCCTACTTAGCAATATTTGACTGAATTGTGTTTGATCAATGGGTAGTCTGTTATTGTAGTGATAACTGACTAATGATTATTGTATCTCTGGGAAGAGACCACTGTGCCCCCTTATGACTGGGTGCTTCAGTGGTACTTTAGATCTCTGCAGCCTTTGCTGGTATTCAGTGTTGTAAGATAGATTGGTTTTCATTGCCATGATTCAGGTAACTAGGTCTTTCCCGACATCCCATTATTTCATCACCTGTGTGCCCCCCTTTTCATATAATATCCACTCCTATTGGCTCACTGACTCTCTCTTACTACTGCCTGTACCAGCTCCCATTGCTCTTCTGCTTTGGGCCTCCTCTTCATCCTTCCCATGGGGCAAATTCCCTTTTGGCCATTTGCTGACTGGCATGCAAGAGTTTTTTTTTCCCCACTTATTTGAGAATAGCCCAGCTAGCCCACATTCATGCAAATCTTTTAAGACTCCATGGTATTAAAAATGTGTTTAATTCAGTGGCATTTCTAGCCCCAGTTTCTGAGAAAATCTTTTGAAACTGTTTTACCTTCTAAGATCTGGGCCATGCTTAATCACATCACCTGACATGGCAGTCCACCAGAAAAAAAATTACTCCTGTGGTTCCCCTAAGTGAGCTTTTTCTCTGATTATTTCGAACCATCTTGGATTTATATGCCGGATGAGTCTTTCAGCTAACTGCTATACCACATTCTTTGCCATCACTGTTTTGACTTTCAACCTGTATAAGAGCTCTTTTATAATTATGACTGTCTTGTTCATTACTGCTGTATTTTTTTCTCATCTGGAATATTTGACTGGCTTGTGTTTGCTTAGTAGTTTGTGTGGTATCAAAGTGATAGTTGGAGGTGGATCCTGATACTGGGTGTCTGTGATCCTTTGGGTTCTTCTGTCTTCTCTTGGTATGCGCCTTTGTTGTTTGCATTATCCATGCTGTGATTAGTTAACCACTTTATGGAATTCATTTGTAGCAGATTTTGTTTTTCTTTGAACTCTTCTGCCAGACCTGCAGATGTGTATTTCTCAAACAAGCCACATCAGACTTAAAATCTCAGCCATAGACTGTGTCGTATTAACTTCACAAGTTGTCTTCCTAAATTACTAGCAGCCATGCTAATAGGATTAAAACATGACTATTCCAGTCCCTGTGTGCTTTTACTGTTGAAAATGTTTGTTTTTAAGTTTATTTGCCCAGCTAGTAAGTTTTTATTATACTACTAATGCAGGAGGAATGTATTGTGACCTTTAAATGTATGTCTTCCTTTGATGTCAGTAAAGTGCAGTATAATCCAGTGCAATTAAGCAAATTTGGGCATATACATTAATTTAAATGTTTAGATAAATAGAGAGTCTAAAATTCTATCCCATAGCAGGTTTCCATTGACTGTGCAAGAACCAAATAATGTGATCCTTTGACACAATGAGACTAATTTTATGAAAAGGGGATTACACATACAAAATCTGACAATACAAGGTGATTCCGGGGGTGTCAGGAGCTCATGGACAGTGTCATCTTTGACATTTGAGGAATATTGTAGCGTGAAATATGTCTAATAAGAAAGGTTATCTTCTGAATACATACTTCACACTGCATCTTTGTGATGAGACAAATATTATAAAGGACTCCTTGAACCCAATGTGGCGAAGTTTAGATTTTGGCTTGATGCCTAAGAAATTGGACACATCTGTGTCGTGCTTTGTGGTCAGAATATAGTGTGGTAGGGATGACCTTTACCATCTCCTTATCAAATGGAAAGATAATTTGGATGAACTGAAGTATATAGGACAACATATATGGACTCACAATCCCATTGAAGTCATATTTGGGCTAAATAATGGCTACTATACTGCTGCTTTTGATCACAAGGATATTTTGGAGAAGAAATGTCCAGATGAACTCAAACTGCCAGGAACTCCTATAGTGACTTTTCACTTCTTAGGCTTCATACAGCTCAGCATGCAGTAAAGCAGACACAGGTGACTGCACAGAGAAGAGGAGCAAATATTGAAGAAAAAAATAGATTTACAGCCTCAAGCAATGAGCTCAAAAGAGAGTGTGAATGTCTGTAGCTGAAAATGTTGGTGCTTAGGAATGAGCTGGAAAGACAAAAATGACCCCTGAAACAAGAAGTGCAAAGACTGCAAAAAGAGCAAAAGCTGACACAAACTAAAAGGGAAGCATTTGAAGAAAAACACCAATGTTTGCAGAGAATGAATCCTTAGGTGAGCAAAAGAAAGAGTGCATTTCCAGACTGGAATTGTTTCTTAAGACAAATGCTCAACTGACCATGTGGTGTAGACGTCTGTAACCCGATCTTTCCTACATTTATCCAATTGATGTGAATGAACAGAAAAAAATATTTTACATGTGGAGTAAAGTTACCTAATTCAGAGGATTTTCAAGCCAAGGAAGATTTGAGCACAGCTGTTTCCCTGGGTTACCTGCTCACCTGGTGTCAATGCTTTCCTTTTTCCTGCTAGTGCCACCCTGATATCCTATAATCCACAAGGGTTTAAGGTCTGTAATTAAAGACATTACAGACAAGTTGTCAGAGGAGAGGGAATTTCCTTTGTATTCCAAAGGAGATGAGCGGTTTCAGTTTGATTATAGTGTCTACCATCTTAACAAAAACATAGCTCAGCTTAGATACCAACATGGCCTGTCTACACCTGATCTATGCCCAACCCTACCCAGATCTCAAACATTTCATGGAACATGGGTTGCTGGTTAAATGTGATCGATAAATCTCCAGTGTAATTTCAGTACCTCCTAGGGTTCCAACTTCTGCTTTTCGAGGCGCTGAGATCATCCACTCCATTGAAGTGGTTTCTGCAGGAAAAAATAGTTTGTAAGCAAGCAAGTTCCAAGAATGAAAGACTTCAGTATTCGACACCATACCCTAGTTACAAAACAGCCACAACTCAACCAATCACTATTACAGCACTTCCAAGGGACCCCAGTCTGAAACATGCATCCTCCTCCCATGGTGTTTCTGTTAGGTATCCTGAAACGGTTTATATTAGATACTCGAAGAGGCATTTCATCGAACGCCTCTTCATCGGCCCGTAAACCACGAAAACACAAAACAGCGAACATGCATATAAGCGATTTCTTTTCCTGGAAAAGAAATCGCTTACCCTAAACAAAAAAACACATCGTGGGGGCTGTGCCCCTCACACCTCCTATAACTTAATATACCAACTCCAAGATCGCACTACAGTAGGGAAAATGGTAAAGTAACAGAGGTGGCCAAGTGATTTCTTTCCCAGGGAAAGAAATTGCTTATATGACCATTCGCTGTTTTGTGTTTTGTTTAACGGTCGATGAAGAGCCATTCGATGAAACGCCTCTTCGAGTATATAATAGGAACTCTCCTGAAGCAAGTCCAAAAGAAAAGGTTTTACAATAAACTCTCAGTTAACTGGCACCCATGGGGATTTGTAAATGCTGGATAACTGTAGTTTCTGGTTGCTTGAGAGTTACTATTAAAAATAAGCCTGACTAATACTGTACCCTATACTATTTGTTTCGTTTGCCTTGTTCTCAAGTTGGGGAGAGAGGGAATTTATTCCTAGCTTCCTTTTTAAAACTCTAAAACCGTAAGGTATGTTTCTGCGGGGGGGGGGTTAGAAATTGCAACACATGAAAATTGTACTATATTTCTTTGATTTTTTTTCCAGTTGTTTGTAGGGTTGCCACCTTTTCAAATGCCCAAAGTGGGTAATTTTTGGTACAAGTGTCAGATTTTGCAGGCCAAAACATACCTACGGCCAGTACAAAGGACAGAACTTCACTTTTTTGCCTAAATAAAAGCTTATTCTTGCAGCATTTTAGTTGCTTATTTTGTTTCTTATAGCATTTAGGTGCTTCAGATACAGAATAACTGTTTTATGCAACTATTACATAAAGTATAGGAAATAATTTCGTCCTAAAATCTCAGGACATTTGCCATTTTTACAATTTTTTTGCAGGACACAACTGCCCAAAGAGGGACTGTCCCTCGCAAAGTGAGACAGGTGGTAACCCTAGTTGTTTGAGTTCCAGTTAACTGAGAGTTTGCTGTTTGTGTGGATGTTAATGGGGAAAGTACAACTCAGAGTTGCATAATAAGTGACACAAAAAGTCATGGCAAGGGCATACCCGAGAGCTGCAATGCAGTGAATCAAACAGTTTTGACAAGTGAGTTTGTTGGAAATGTTGCTGGTGAACCAGCTTGTGACCCAGATTTTCCAGTAGGTACTGAACATTGCTCTGTAGAACAGGCAGAAATAATTATGGGTATGGAAGCCACAGGATTTAACTCAGGAGAACAGCTAGAACCTTTTAGTGGTATCCCAATGGATCACGCTATGGACATGGATAGTGATGAACAAGTTCTAAGTGAATTAGATGCAGCGAGCTTTGAAGAATTTTCAAGACATGTCAACGCACCGAGTGAAACTGTATCTAGCATTTGGAAGCCACAAAAGCTCGGATAAGTAAATTATTGAAGGACATTTTGAAATTGAACTGATTAACCTGGAATGAAGTCTAAGTTGCACTTAGTATATGTATTGTGTTAATTATAGACATAAATAAATGATGCTGTTCTTGCAGTGTAAAAGGACTGTAGAAGCCATGACATGCATGTATCCTTAGAAGTAAGTCCAGGTTTAAGCTTTACACTTAACCCGTTCCATAGGTGGCATTTCAGACTTGAGGTATACTTTTTTGTGTAATGGTATAGTTAAGTGACAAGCTCACGTCTTGCTTCAAGGAGCTTTCTTTTGTCAGTTTAGCAATCGACTATCATGACCCCTGTCATTGTGGTAGTTAGGCTTTTAGGACAGTAGATCTTCATTGTGTTTCTGCAAGGCTTAGAGGTATGTATATTTCAGTCATTCCCAGTTGTTTGCAGTCAGTTGCATAGTTTGCATCTTCTCCTAGCATTTGTTGATTATGAACTTTCTGCATTTGCAGCTGAAGAAGCATGTATTCTTTAAGTATGTTTGCTGTCAGCCGATCATAAAATCAAGACCACCATAGATGCTGTACATTTTTCTGGGCCTTTCAAATGTATGTTCTCACTAGCACCATTGCTTCTGTCCTTTGAGAGTATTATGAGACTTACATTGAAGCAGAGTGACAGGGAATAACAGAATTGGCCCAGCAGAAGGGTGAACCATAGGGCCTTTTGAAATATCCTATGGTATTAGAGACACAAAAAGAAGGAGGGGTTGGCATAATGATTAAGGTGTTTACCTCGTAGACACAAAGTACAGGGTTTGATTCTGGCCTGAAGTTATTGGCAAGGCATACAATGTCCATTCAGGGCAATTAGCCTAGTATTCTACTATGAAACTATGAAACTGTAGTATCGTGGAGTATGCCTCTTACTCCATTGTCCAGTAAGCTCATACTAAGTAGCAGGAGTCCCCCTGCAAAAATGCTTTAATAGCAGTATAATGAATTTTTATGTTTGCGATTTTGCTTGTAAAGGTTATCCTACATGTCATCACCAACTTGTTGGTCACCTGTTTTTAGTGAAAGGATGTTATGTTGCTGTGAGTTTCAGTGGAGTGCATTGTATCATGTAAGCTGTTGGGGAGTTTTCTGTTTTTTTTCCCTTTTCTACATTATGGTGCGACTGTGGAGTAGGTATATATAACTTGGGGGTATGGGGGGCTTTTTCCTCCTCTTCAGGGGTGCAGCGGGGCTTTTCAACTCACTGATGTGAAGTTGTTCAATCTCGCCTTCATTCTTACTGATGGATTTGGAGCCGATCCCTCAACTCCGAGTTGGCCAAATTGCAAAGCTCGAGGTCTCCAAACAGCTCGAGGCTGAAACCCTATCCCGTGATGCTCTTCTACTTCCCTCAGATCTAGTTTGCCGCTGCAACAGATCGAGCCTGTTCCTTCAGCTCAGGCCATTTTTCTTGTCAGTTAAGTACAATTATTTTCTTTATTGGTTTCCTTTCACATCTATTGAGCAGACCTTTCCCTTAGCCGAAGTTAGGCTTGTATTTTTTTACTTCTCTCTGTTTTTGTGGGGAGTTTTTTGTGATTTCCCTTATTAGCATTAGGCCATTTTTTGTGCCTGCTCAGGCATCATTTTACCTTATCCCTTAATAGCCACGTTCAGGCTCTAGTTTTCTTAGTTTAGCTTTCTAGCCGGTTTGGCTTAGTTACTTTCATTCATAGCCAAAGTTAGGCTTTATTTTCTTTATAAATAGCCTTGATTGTTTAAATAAAAGGTTGTTGAAGTTTGTAGTAGTATAGTGTTTTGAATTGGATTGAGAGCCAGTATTTTAGCCACTAGGCTTAATTTTTCTTTACAGCAGAGTTAGACTTAAAATTTCTGTTCAGTGGACTTAATCAAAAGTTTGGTTGTTTACTGACATTGTGGGTTTTTCTAGTGGACTGTTTTTTACTTGGATCAACATGTCTGAAAAAGTAAAGTCGGGCTTCAAAAAATGCCCTAAATGTAACCAGAAAATGTCTCTCACAGATGGTCACACCATCTGTGTTTATTGCCTAGAAGAGGTCCATCTTCAGGAAGTGTGTTCTTGGTTCCATGGTTTTAGTACTAGGGTTCAGGCAGAAAGAAAAAGGAAGTTAGTGGAAAGGGGCCTTATTAAGTCTGCCTTTCAATCGGATTTGGACTCGGCTCCTCAGCAAAAGCCAAAAACTGCTTCTTCTTCCTCCTCCTCTGTCTCTGGTTCGGAGCCGAAAGGTATCAAGGAAGGTATCCGACTCAGCTCCACAGTTAGCAGAGTTGACTGTTCAGGTATTGGGTAGGAGCCAGTCCCCAGTTTTGGAGCCGGTACCTCCAACCCTAAGGTCTCCAATTCTGGGTTCACCTGCTCCTTCCGTGGCCTCCTCTTGAGCTTCCAGACTGTCGGATTCCGATGTGGATCGAGTGGTGAGGAGATTATTGCAGAATCCAGCGCTACTAAAAATTTTATCGGCTTCGACTCTGGCATCTTCGGAGCCGATCAAGTAATCTGCCCTACTTGCTGTTCCTCCTCCGACTCGAGTCGAGCCTTTGGAGCTGGAGGGAGCTGATCAGTTGATTGTGGAGCCGTCTGCACCGACACCCATGTTTGGCCACTCTGCATTGACAACCCTGATGTCTTCGGCCCTGACTGAAGACTCTGGGAGCTGACACTCGCCCATTGGTTCCAGGGAGGGGAGTTGAAATGATGTTTTGGTTCCAAATCTTCCCTCGGGGTTTTGGCGCGGTTGAGCTCGGCTCCCACCTCGGGATCGGAGTTGGTGGCTTTGGTGCGGGAGGAGTCCTCGATGTCTTCAGACCCAGGGGCTTCCTCGCATCAGAGCTGTGGTGCCTTTGATACCATGCGGAGGGTCATGTCCCCTGGACAGTCACAACTTCTGAGCAGATGACCTCCTCCCTTAAAGTGCCAGAATCTTCCCCCGTCACCATGGATCCATCGTAAGCGTAGGGACCCAGAGCCTCAGGAAGCCCCCTGGGGGAACCCTGCTCTTCTGAGACTTCCCCAGAAGCGCCCACTGAGGAGGTCCCTAGAAAGAGGACATGTAATAGGAAATATGTAGATTTCCCACAGGAATCTCTCACATCCAGCACCGATTTGGAAGAGTCCCCAAGGTCCCCCTCTGAGGATATATCTTTTGCGGATATCCTAGAGATCCTGAAACAGAGGGGTGACTGGTAGCCCATCAATCCTTCCAATGACGAATCGGTGCTCCTGAAAGCTTTTGGGTCCCAACCCTCCACGTCTTGGGTATCTCCGCCCTTCGATGAATTGATGGATCTTTTATCTCAAAGGGCATGGGAGTCACCAGATACCATGGAACCTGTCTCTAGAAGACCAAACAAATATATTTCTGCACCTCATGACAAGCCCTTTTTGTCCAAACCTATTACTATTGATGCCATGGTGGTTGCGGCAGCCACTAAGAAAGAGATGTCAGAGACCTCTACATCTGTCCATCCTCCTAATAGAGAGTCTAGGATCATGAACAGATTTGGCAAGCGCATGTTCAGTTCTACAACATTTGCTCTTTGATCACTGAACTATTTAACTCACTTTACTAGGCTTCAAAGAGATCTCCTGAAAGAGCTCGGAGATACTCTTCAGGGTGCAGTAGCTGATACGGTGGCAGACAAGGTTACATCTCAGCTTGCTACCTTTAATTCCATCATCAACTCTTCCATGCACCTCGTATCTTACGCAGCTGATGGGCCGAGTAGGGCAGCGGGTACAGGAATAGCTCTTCGAAGACATTCCTGGATGCGCTTGTGTTCTTTTGTGGAGCCTTTCAAGTCATCCTTTGTAAATGCCCCATTTGGTGGTTCCTCACTTTTTGGGCCTAAAGTTAAAGAGACCCTAGGAGTCCATTTTTTCACACCTACTAGATCTTATCCCAAAGGCCAGCGGGGTGGGAAAATATGGTTCCGCGAAGCCCAAGGAGCCTTTTTGGACACACGAGGTGAAACCCCCTCCAGGGGCAGAGGAGGGGGCAATAATGGAAGACACCACCCATGCAGCAGAGGGGGTCTGCAGAACCAGGGTGACAGGGATCAGTTCCTTGGGAAGCCCTATCAGTGCTCCTGAAAGGAGGCCCGCCTGTCCACCTCTGGAGGCAGTCGGTGGACGTTTATCTTTGGATCTAGGCACCTGGCTCAAAATCACAAAAGACAGCTGGGTACAAAGTATAATATCCAGAAGTTATATTATCCTCTTTCATTCATGCCCAAAACCATTAAGAAAGATCCCAGATGTTCCACCCAGTCTTTGGGATGTAGCAACAGTAGAGATTCAAAAGTTGCTAGAAAAAATGAGTCATCAATCTGTCCTGGAAGACCAGAAAGGATCCGGAACTTACTCAAGATTCTTTTTAGTGCCAAAGAAAACAGGGGACTGGAGACTGATATTAGATCTCAGCAGACTCAACAAATCTGTAGAAAAGACAATGTTTCGGATGGTCACACTTCACTCAATACTCCCGTTCTTAGGGAAAGACAATTGGATGTGCTCAATTGATCTCCAGGATGCGTACTACCATATAAAGATGCCAGACCATCTAGGGATCATCTGCACTTTCGGCTGGGGGCCAGTCATTACCAGTTTTGAGCCCTGCCCTTTGATCTCACTACAGCCCTCAGACTGTTTACCAAATGTATGGCAGTGGTTATGGCTCACTTAAGGCATCAAGGAATCCGGGTGTTTCCGTATTTGGACGACTGGCTCCTTACCGCACCCACCAGTCATCATATCATTCAGGCAAGGGACATTATCTTATTCCTCTGCTTTCAACTAGGGATAACAATAAATTCAGAAAAGTCTGCCTTATTGCCATCACAGCATATTGTCTTTATAGGAGCAGACTTAGACACCGTCAACATATCCCTAAAACTTACTTTAGAAAGAGTACTTATCCTTCGACAACAGATTCTAGACATTCTCTCAAAGCAGAGAGCATCAGCATCGGCGATTCTCAGACTGTTGGGCACCATGGCAGCAGCTATTATTGCAATACCTCTAGCAAGGTCACACATGTTCATTCTTCAATGGCTACTATTTACATAGTGGACCTTTCAAAAGTTACCTATGGATTACCCGGTTCAGATAACCGATTCATGTAAGAAGGACCTTTGGTGGTGGCTGACGTCCGAATCTGTAACCATGGGACATCCCTTTGTTCTCCTGACTCCAGTTGCAACTGTGACCACGGATGCCTCCCTGATCGGGTGGGGGGGATTATCAGGGATGGACAGCCCAAGGTATATGGCAAGAACACGAGACTCACTTGTATATCAAACATCCTAGAGATGAGAGCGGTACTCTTAGCGTTGCAGTCCTTTCAAGACTCTCTCCCTCTGGGGACCAGTGCAGTTCAGTCAGACAACATGTCAGTAGTCTGGTATATAAACAAACAAGGAGGGACCAGGTCTTATCCCCTATGTCGAGAGGCCCTGAGAGTATGGCATTGGGCAGAGTCCACCCAGCACTTTCTGATACACACACATCCCAGGGAAATCCAATGTGATAGCAGGCAAACTAAGCAGAGCAATTCTGTTGCCACACGAGTGGTTCCTCAAGAACGAAGTTGTGGAAATGATCTTCCGCAGATGGGGTCAGCCTTGCTGCAGTCTCTTTGCAACTCCCACAAACAACAACTGCAGCAACTACTTTGGGAGTCCCTGAGGGATGCGCTCATACACGATTGCCCCCCGGGTCTTTCCCACCTTTCCCACTAATTCCCAAAGTTCTGCAGAAAGCCAGTGCCCTGGGAAGGACAGTTATCTTAATAGCCACCTTTTGGCCTCATCAGATTTGGTTCCCTTTCCTGAAGCCTCATCTTTTGGAAGAGCCCTGGATCCTGGACCCAGTGCCGGACCTTCTGACTCAATTGTAAGGAGCTCTTCACCCTTCTTTACAGTCCATCAAACTGACAGCATGGCTGCTTCAATTCCAAGAATAACCAGGTTCCAAAATTTGTCAGCAGAAGCTCAACATATACTATTGTCTTCCCATAAATCCTCAACTAGAAAACTTTACCTTAGCAAATGGAGGAGATTTTCAATCTGGGCTCAGCAAAACAACATTGATCTGTTCCTGGCTTCCATATCAGATATATTGGAATTCTTGACCAAACTATTTAATGAAGGGGCCACAGTAGCAGCTATTCAAGTTCAACTGTCTGCTATATCAAATTTTCATATTGGTGAACTAAGGGACAATGTCGTGTCTCATACAATGTCAAAGGCCTTTCTAAAAGGTGCAATACATTTGAGGCCTCTTGTTAGATCCCCCACTACTCCATGGAATCTAAATCATATTCTGTCAAAGATTATTCTTCCTCCATTTGAACCAGCATCTTCCTGTGAATTGAAATTCCTTTCGTGAAAAATTATTTTCCTAGTGGCTATCACCTCTGCGCACTGAGTTTCAGAATTACAGGCCCTATCGGTAAGGCATCCATGTTTGATATTCCGCAAAGATAGAGTTTCCCTCAGAACAAACCATTCTTTTCTACCAAAGGTTTGCTCAGAATCCAACCTTAATCAAACCATTGAATTGCCAGTTTTCTTTCTTAATCATACTAATCAGTTGGAGTATATGCTTCACAAGCTTGATGTTCACAGACAACTTTGTTTCTATTTAGACAGGACAAAAGATTATAGACAATATGACCAGCTGTCTGTGTCATTTTCAGATTCCAAGAAGGGTGCCGCAGTTTCCAAACCTACCTTATCTAAGTGGCGTTCGGACTGTATATCTTTTATTTATAGTTCTGCACGTATTCCCTTAGAAAACAAAGTTAAAGCTCACTCAACTAGAACTGTCTCTACTTCTACAGCCTTTTCGGCCAGGCTACCAATACACTCTATTTGTGCGGAAGCCACTTGGTCAAAGCCACATACCTTCATTACTCATTACAAAGTAGACAAGACCTCTAGGGACAGGGCTTCCTTTGGTTCTGCTGTCCTTAGACATGTACTCCCGTGAGCCACCCAAGATTGTGGTGCTGGGGACGCTACCCATCAGTAAGAATGGAGGCAAGATTGAACAACTTCACATAAAGAAGTTATGTACTTACCATAACGTTCCATGTGAGTTGTTGTTCTCAGCTTCATTCTTACAACCCACCCTCCTACCCCCAACCAGTGTCTGGAAGTTCGAGACTTGACTCTTTCAGCCTGCTTTGGTCTTTTCTGAGGAGTTTTTCCTTTCATCGGTTACTGGAAATATAAGTATGGTGTTTTTACTCTGTGAATGTGTTACTAGTTGGCAGCAAACAAGATCTGAGGGAAATAGAGAAGCATCATGGGATAGGGTTTCAGCCTTGAGCTGTTTGGAGACCTCGAGGTTTGCAATTTGGCCGACTCGGAGCCGAGGGATCAGCTCCGAACCCATCAGTAAGAATGAAGGCGAGAAGAACAACTCACATGGAACGTTATGGTAAGTACATAACTTATTTTTTTCAAAATTACATTTTTCGGTAAGTGGTAGGCCAAAAAAGGTATCTTCAACTGCTTATAAGTAAACCATTTGTAAATCAGTGGGTGGGGTTCAACAATGCCTACACTAAGTGTACACTGTTCTGAGTGAACAGACAACAGAGACAACTCACACTTTCTTCCTCCTAACTTTAGTTTTCCTACTGATATTCTTGCAGCTTTAAATACTGACAGGGATTCATACAGGTTACCACAAAGGGTAGACTACATGTACACTTAGCGTAATCTTTCTGAGTGACTTGAAAACACAAAAAATGTGATAAGAATTTTACTGAATACATATCACTTAGTGTACATAGTGCAGGCTTTATTGAATGTGGCCCAGTGTCTGTTTTTTATAATTGCAGGACTTGCAATTATGTCTGCCACAATTGCAGTAGGAAGCCAAATATGACATCCTTGAAATCTTATTGGATAAACAGTTTCTGAATGTGTAGACCCAAACAGATCACATGATGTTTACTGTTGTATTAATTTAAAAACTTGCAGTCATTCACTGTTGATGTTCTTCATATTGATCACTACTGCAATAGCATAAGCTATTAGAGTTATGTCCTGCAGGGATAAAGCAGCTGGCCAACTTCCAATGCTTCAGGTTACCTTCCACTTGTCCAAACTGTTAGCCTGAGCTGACTTAAAAACACATCTGGGCACCAAGCCCTTCAGAGTTTTCCTGCTGAAGAGTATGTTCCTGTGAGGCTTTCAAGGATTGATGGTCAGCTTGTGCTGTTCTTTTGCTTGTCAGATAAGTTCCCTTTGGGGAACAAAAATTTTGCTTTAAAAAACATGTTTGATAACACCTTCCTGTTCAGGAAAATTATTTTAAAGCTTGGAGTTTGTGTTTTAATGGACTGTCACAGTATTATATTGTACTTTTAGACAGGAGTGCTGTTTTTTCTGTCAGTTTAAAAGTTGTTTAAAGTAATTAAAAGCATTTCCTGTGGCAAAGTTGTGTTTATTTTACTTTTTTGGGGCTGGCAATGTGTTTTAAAGTGCTTTTTACTCTGTTTTTCTATGAAAAATTTACTTTTAAAGATTTTACATTTTTACTGACCTTTGCTGCTTGTTTTCCTCAGGAAAAATGCACCATTTTTTGCTGGACCATGGAATAAACTGTCAATCCTATAGTCAGTCCTTCTTCCAGCTACAAAATAAATAAATAAATAAATAAATAAAGTTAAGCAAACAGCCTTTGACACCACAGCAGGCTAGCAATTTGCCTCAGCCAGAGATGGGCGACTCTGCTGTGGCCATTAGTTGTACCTCAGACCACTCATCTTTTTCCTCAGATCCCTCTGGTGTAGCACCAACAACCACTGTGGACCAGGGGTTAGCCACTTCCTCTATAGCTGTTGGGATCCCCTCAGTGGGCAGCAATGGGCATGTGAATTTGACAAAGAGGATTTTCAGGATGGATATTCAGCAGAATAACAAGGACAAAAGAAAAGGGGAGTAATAATACTGATTGTTAGAGGGGTGCTAAACAGAAGGCAGAAGAAGAGAAAATGGCTAACGATAGATTTGTGGTAGTAAGGGACTATTGGCAAAAGAGGAGGGCTATGCTGGCATGTGTTAATATTCTTTCTATCAAATGTTGCTATTATGGAGTTTAATAAATGTGAGAGAAATATTAAGCTTTTAGCTGGGAATATTATTAACGAATGGGAACTGGAACTTAATTTGCCAATGTCAGGATGTATCAGGGACCTAGAAGGGAAAATATAACAAAATGGGGTAGATTTCTGAAGAAATGCATAAGACTGTTTGGTATGGAAGATGTGAATTCAATAGTAGAACAGTAGATAGAATTTGCACATTATTTCACTATGTACAATAATTAGGCTATACTAGAAAGGATTGATATGTCACAGGAGAACATGTATTTAATTGAAAGCTTTGACATACACCTAATAACTATTTCAGATCATGTGTTGTTAAAAATTAAGATAAAGATGCAGGATAATGAAGTAAAAATGAGACACTGGTGGTTTCATGCTTGATAAAAAGAGAGGCATTTAAGGAATAGATAGGGAAAATTATTCATGAGTTATTAGAGAAGAAGGCCATTTCTTCAGAAGGGATAGCTAGTGAGTGGGATAAAATGAAACTGAAGTTTAAAATAGGATACAAATAAAATAAAGTGAAATGGGAAAGACATTATAGGAATTATTTAGAGGCTTACAAGGTTAATGTATTGCAGAATAATGGGACTGATAGAACAAGAAGAGGAGCAACTGCACAGTGCTAAAGGGAAAACAAGTGAGTATTTGGATAATATGCATGAATTTATAAAGTTGCTGTTAAATAATTATTTTTGACAACAACTCCAAAACACAAACATTTTTTGCACAACTACTTAGTCAACTTAAAGTAGAAATTGTTGTCAAAATAAGGGAGGTGGGAATGTTTTGAAATGTAAAAATGATAGGCTTGCCAGAGTTAAAAGTCTACTGTAAAGAAAGAAGTATAACTGAAGTTCTTGCTTAGAGGAGAGAGAAACTGTATTCAAGATAAGATGCTTAAAGCCAGAGCTGGACCATAGTGAAATGGGGCCCTAGGCAGGGGGATGGACCAGCCCCCCCACACACACAGCCATTCTTATGTCCCATCACTTGTTGCTGTACCCTCAGTTACCGTAAACACCGCTCAAACTGTCAGCGTGCATACTATTTTCTTTACTTTTGAAATTAAGGCATAGCTACGGATTTAATTTAAAACTTTAATTTAAATATCCTTTGCTGGCCAGGTTAGTCCCACTAGGCTAGTAATGTCTTTTCAAGGGGAGACCTATGATGGTATTTATATTACTAGGTGAAATTTGGCCAGGGCATTGGGGAAGTTCTTTCTACTCTTTTTGATAGCTCAGGTAGATTTAAAAAGATATCACAGCACCTGCCATTAACACAGACAGATAAGGCCTCATTTTAATATTTTTTCCAAAGGATAGCACATGCAGGAGTGCAACACTCCCACCCCCTTAAAGTGCACTGCAGTGTCAGAAATCCATTTACATTGTGTGGGAGTAGAACCTACCACCTGCTGCACCAAAGGCAAGTATGCTACCAACAATGGTTTAAAATTCAATAACACAAACACTAACGACCATTTGCTAAACAAAACAGTTGCACATTGAAAATAGACTTAGCATGAGCAACAGTTTCCATTGAAGCTCACATTTCTTGAAAATACACCCCTGTAGTTTTGAATATTTTTCCATTAAACAGTGAAACAAAATGTATAAATCAATAAAAGACAAAATATCCAAGTCTGGTAGTTGGTGCAGAGGATCAAGGCTGTCCTCTCCTGTAGCTAAGGTACAGGGTTTGAGCCTGAGCAAGCTTCTTAATTAACCTGCCATCCCTAACTAAGGCATTTTATACACAAATACGCACACTCTCTCTCTCTCCTTGCAGTGCACTGTGAGTACCTGTTGAAGGAATGCTCATTTCCCAGTCTTTGACAGCTGGCAGCGCTCTGTGTATAAAGGAAAGCAGCAGCAGTCTGTTCAGTGGTCCAACAGATGCTTGTAGCAAGCAATATAACGTGTGTTTGAGAACGGAGAAGTGAAGTTCCAACATGCGTTTAAATCTCTTGTGTTGTTGTGTGTGTGCATTGTACTAAAGATGCATACACAAATGCAAAGTGCGTCCTTAAAGAAAAGTTATTAATTAAAAATTAAATGTTGTGGCAGCCCCCAGCAGGCTGTCCCAGGCCAGCAGTCCCTAGGCAGCTGCCTAGGTTGTGTAGTGCTAGATACACCTCTGCTTAAAGGTGATAAATTAACAGTAAGCAAACTAAGTGGTTAAGAAAGAAATGCTGTCAGAAATGTACAAGTGACATTAGGGAGTTGGAAAGTGTCGAGAAAGAGCATGTGATGTGTTATACTAGCAAAGCATGTCAATTCAAATTAAACAAAATGTAAGGGACTGTTCCGTGCAAAGTATACATGACAACAATAATCAAAGAAAAAAGATGATTTTTTACTACTAAGAATACCATGGAATAAAACTGGAACAGATTTGTTTTAGTTCGGAGGTATGTGTGTAGCTAATATGTGTTGACTATTATTCACAGTTTCTAGAGGTCGTGAAGTTACAGAATGTAAGTGCTGTTACCAATAATGTGTGTAAACCTATAATTTTGAGGCACGGAATACCAGCTGTAGTTGTCTTCAATAGTTCACAAAATGCAAGTAAGAGTTTAGAGCAGTGAGAATTTCAACATGTGTCCTGTAATCTAAACTACACTCTTTGAAGTGGTCAAGTCTAGAGGACAGTTCAAACTTTGAAAAACATCACGAAAGAAAATTAGTACATTGGCGGTGACCATTATGCATATGCAGTAATCTGTATTAAATGGTAGACTGCCTACCTTGACTTTCTATGGTCATTCTGAAAGTATGTTTTTATTACAAGAGAGAATAAAATCAAACTAAGCTGGTGACAAGTTTTACTATAATAAAAGATGAAGATGCCTATCATCTTAGAACAAGGAGGATAAAGTGAGAGAGCAACAAAGTTTTACACGAAAACATCTGGAAGGTGTGTTTGTTAAGGAGTATGAGTGTCTAAGATCTTTCCCTGTTCTTGCTACAGATAGAAGGTTGCTAAGAAGACAGAATCGTGTGTCCAAAATGAGTATACCCCCCAAAATATGACAGAAGAGCTTTGTTTGAGACAGTACCATAGCTTGCTCATCTGGCACCCTGTGCAGTTTCCCAGTATCACAGAATAGTGCCCCCTCTGGAAAAAAAAGGTCTAAGACTGAGGATCAGAAATAAAAAAAAAGTCTCCTGTACTTTTGTAACTGTGCCATAATGCTTACTACAGCTGTAATAAGGACCGTGCTACAGTTGCTGACACATGGGCAAGCTCAGATGTTGCATTGGATTGACATTCATTTATGAAGCTCCAATATCCTCACAGCTTAATAAATGAATGCCGGTACTGCAGTTCCACCCTCTTGACACTTACAGATTGTGCCCCATAACATTCTCCTTCACCCTACCTTTGTTATGGCTGTGGTTTGAAAAGCTTCCATTCAAGAGATTTGCAAAGCAGTGTTTAACAGAGATATCCAAGATAGTGTCTTCAGATGCATTTCTAAAAGCAACATTAGGTGATGCGTAAATAGTTCATCTGAATCAAAAATATCCAGGAAGCCTGTCTGAAAGGGCATTCCAGATACTTTTCTTACTTCATCAGTAGTAGAACTACAGACCACAAACTCTCTCAAATATTAGCAGTATAATAGATTATGGAAAAAGGTAGCACGATAGCTACAAGGACTAGAAAGTACTGAATTGTTTTGAAACAACCTGCTTAAAACATTAGTTGTAGTGTTTTATCTCTGTACATGAAGCAATTAATTAAAATGCAAGAAAATATAAATATCGAAATGGCCTTTCATTTAAGAAATGATGATGCTGTCTGCAATGAAATATTGAAATCCTTCAGTTTTATGTACCAGTAAAATACCATGAGGTACAGAAATTAATAACATCAATAGAAAAGAGTACATGGTATCTATATGTATATAAATTGATACTGTAGCTGTAACTGAATGCCACTTAAATAACAACATGTTGTGTTTGAAGTATTAAATACAAAAGTCTGAAATTAATTGCACCTCACAAACCTCAGCAAAACAGTATTATTTTTAATTCAATTTTCATAGAGGCTCATATTCATAAAGTGTGGTTTTAGATACATCGCTACTATATGTTCACCGATACCACACATGAAAGTGCTTTAGTTTGATGTAGTAGCAGGTCTTCCTTGCTAGTTTTCATGTTGGTCTCCTTCAGTTTTTTTCTTTTAGCATTGTGCTAATTTGTGGATGCCATTCCAGTACTATCCAGCATTTCCATTCTGATTTAAGTCTAGTGTATTGTCTGTCCTATTGTATTTTCTGTCCTATTATTGTGCCTCTGATACAGTACTTTTTAGTATGCATCAGGTCACAGATTGTGGTGGTTATGTTTTTCTGTAAAAATACTAGCTTTTGAACTAACCCTTGGAGAACGTTTCTCACAGTCAGTGAACTGGTATGCTTTTATATACATAAAAGAAGAAAGCAGTGGAACAAAACTCTTCAAAAACGACCTTTATTGCACCAGTAGACCAAGTTAAGTGCTTTAATCCCCAGTATACATCACGGGACTTCTTCAGAACTAAAAACACACACAAACTGAAACACTTGACATAGTCTAATCAATTAATTGGCTAACCAATAAAATCTTCAGACCTTCATTTAAAATATTAACCTTTAAAATGCTGGAGTTTCAAATGACAGGAAATACTAGTAAAATCATTAAGACCAGGATAAACAAAGGCATTTAAACACAATTGCCATCTCAACTCACATAACTCAAGATGTTCAGATAAAATATTCCCCTGTGGGTCAGGTATCTGTTGTATTACCAAAAAGTTAAAATTATGCCTACTGTATTCACTTATATGTTTGCTCAAGGCATTTGTAAGCTTTCCTTTTTTAATATCAGTAAGATGCTCATACATCCTATCACGCAAACGTCAAGACGTTTTTCCTATATAGAACGCTGGGCAGGCCAAACACTTGGCTAGATAAACTACATTTTTAGACTGGCAATTGTAATGCCCATTTATCTTAAATCTAAAATCAAATAGGTGAAAATTTACACCTGTAGTGAGTATATGTGGATGTAATGAACACATTCCACATTTAAAATTACCAAATGGTCGATTATTGCATAATACCATGGTGGTGGTGCTGCGATAGCGTTGTCGCCTCACAGTAAGACGCTGTCCGGTTCGATTCTCAGCTAGAGCGTCTTCTGCATGGAGACATGCGTGAATGGGTGTACCTTCGTTGAAGGTTGTGTGTCAGAGCTGGTAACTCAGCATGTAAAAATCAACTACCAATCATTAGTGGACCGGAGTTTCACTGTGGCGACCCCTAACCGGGAAAAGCCGAAAGACACAACAACAACAACAACAACAACCTTATTACCAGATTCCAACATATTTTTAATGGACCTATCTTTTCTAAAAACTATATTGGGTTTTTCACCCAATAAACTTTTAACGGTATAGTCCATAGTAAAAAAATCCAATTTTTGAAAATAATATTCATTACAGTGCTACTATCCTTGTTGTACACAGTAAAGAAAGAATGTCCACCAACTTTCTTTTGTTTGTTCAAATCAAGGGACACACCCACTTCATGCCCACTGGGTATAACTCCAGAACTTGGAGTATAACCTAATATTGGTCTAAATACTCCTGCCTCTCTTTTGGCTATGACCTCTTTATTTATACTATTAAGAAACCATTCTGGATACCCTCTTTTTGTAAACATACCCAATATAAAATCAATTTCTCTTTGAAAATTGGCCTCATCGGATGTCATACGTACTTTTATATGCATATTTGCTTTGCAGCATAATCTCATGATTAGGATACCTTTGTGATAGCAGCAGACAGATATGAGTTTATGTTGCATCCCATTTGATTAGGTAAATTACTTATCCATTTAAAGAAAGAATAGAATGGAACCTGTTTAAAACTGTCTGAGTAAATCAGCACTAGGTGAGAATGGTAATATGCTGAGAGTTACAAAAAAGTATTTAGACTGCAGTGTGAGCTGAATAATACTATATTATCCTTACCAAAATAGATGTCCAGGGGGACGTTATGCAAGCAATAATGCCTGACAGGGTGTGTGTTATTGTGTAAATAGCACCTGCCAGTGGTGTTGGAAGGGAGTTATTAAAACAGTAACACACACCCTGCAGGGCATTATTGTGCTTAGAGAATGGGCTGTTTGTTAAATTGTTTTGCATTTGTTTGTTTTTGTTCTTTTAATTTCATATATATATATATATATATATATATATATATATATATATATATATATATATATATATATTATAGTAATTTTGATATAAAATAGTTCCAACACCTACTGTTCAAACTTGCTGTAGTATATTCTGGCAAATCATAAGGCGATTAAGTCACTAAATAATGAGTTACGTTTGAGTTTCAGACTTTATCGTAGCTCTCAGAATCAGGGACAAATACAGAAGTAATACACGACACTTTTAAAATATTAGTACTATTAATCTGAAACAATGACAGAATAAGAGAATGTGAATTAATATACATTTTCTGAAGTAAAAAAATGGCTATTGCTCTATTTATTGTCATCGTTTATTAAGAGAAATTCATCACCATTTCTTCAAAAGTCACCAGTTTTAGGAGGGATTAAGGGAGGCAGAGCTAAAATTTAAGTCAAAATCAGGGGTGTCCCTGAAATTCAGGGACAGGTGAGAGGTTTGGACTTAACATGTATTTTCTGAAGGATATTAACATAAATCCAACTTTCAAATTTTATAAGAGAATTATTTAAAGTCTGTCTCTATTTTTGAGCCGTTGTCCTCCCCATTACTTTAACAATTATCCAGATTTCTTGAGCTAAGAGGTTAAGAAGTAATTTTAAGAGATGCATCACACTCACACACACACACTCACACACTTACTTCAGCTTTCATGCATGTGAGTACCTGTACACGTACACAGGCAGACAGAAAAATAAACACACTCTGGAATAACATACATAAACACAGACAGACATTTTTTTAATGTTCTTTTTCTTTTTTTTTTAAAGTTTTACACAAACTGAACAGCAAAAGCATTGCTAGCGTAAAATAATGGCAGCTGTTACCTCCATTACAGACCAAGCTCCATGGCCACTTAATATGATGCAGTGATGCGACAAACTTGTTTACCAACACACTGCTGGGGAATGTTCGTTCTCCAAACAGAGTGGCAATGTACAGGTTGCTTATTCTCTAAACAGCTGTATTATGAACTGTCACATATAGGTTCATAGGTTCATACTAGGCCATCTGCCTTGGGGCAATTATAAGCCTAGCCCGATTTTGTTTGGCTTACGCCACCCCTTGATTTGAGTATACTGTGCCCTTTTCACAGTTTAGGTTACTGTGCCTCTGTCTAATAGTGACACGGAAGTAATCCCCGGGACAAACCTACGATCCCCCATCCACTCATCAAGATTCTTCTTGAAGAATTCAGTGAGGTGCTCTGCCTAACATGAATTGGAATTCTATTCCAGAGTGAAGGGAGCCTCTGGGTTATGAATCTGTCCCTCCAGCAAGTCCTATTTATTTCTGTGCTGAGGTTCAAGTCCCTCGAGCATGTGGCTCTAAGGGATTTAGATTTACTGAGGTGGAGCATGTCCATTAATTCTGGATTGGACATAGCTTTATATGTCAGGCATAGATCGCCTCGAAGTAGGCGGTATGCAACTGAGTAGAGCTGGAGTTTTTTTAACCGAGCAGCATATGGCATCTGTTTGAGTCCCTTGATCCTCTTGGTGAGGTACTTTTGGGGTCTTTCTAATTGCTGCAGGTGTCGGGTAAGGTACATCCCAAAAGGGGCATTGTATTCTATGATGGGCCTGATGAGGGATGAATAAAGGGGCACGATTACCTCTCTTGATCTAGATGTGAATCCTTTCATGATGAGGTGGGCCATGTAGAAGGTCTTTCTAACCACTTTGGCAATGTGGTTGTCAAAGGAGAGATTGCTATCAACTTGAGTCCCCAGATCCCTAATTACTTTCTCTGTACTTAATGGTTTACCGCCTATGTGGTAGTTTGTGGGCACATTGTTTTTGCCAAAGGGTATGACTATACACTTTTTGGCATTTAGCTTTAGACCATGGCTCTGGCACCAGTTATCCGTCTCTGTGAGACCTTTTTGAAGGATGTTTGTGTCAGATGGAGAGTCGATTATGGCGCCCAGTTTGCAGTCATCTGCGAACTTGGTGAGCCATAGTCCTCCCACATTGGCCTGTACCTCGGAAAAGTATATACCGAACAAGAGCGGTCCCAGGACAGAACCTTGTGGGACACCACTTGTGACTGGTTTCGAGTCTGACATGGCTCCAGCAACTCTCACTCTGTGGGTTCTGTCTTTGAGCCAGTTTGCGACCCATCTTGTGACATAGGGGTTTATATTTAAGCTGGATAGCTCATCTATGATGCCCGCATGGGGTATTGTGTCAAATGCCTTGGCTAGGTCCAGATAGGCTGTGTGGACTATTTTCCCTTCATCTATGGCTTTGGTGACTGGTTCAAAGAAGTCAACCAGGTTCAAAAGGCAGGATCTGCCCTTGACGAAGCCGAATTGGGTAGGATCTAGTGTCTGTAGGTCCCTGATGTCTTTGTTTATGAGCTCCATGATGATCCTCTCCATAGCCTTGCAGACTAAGCTAGTCAGGCTTATGGGGCGATAGTTTCCAGGGTCCGTGGAGGCTCCACATTTGTGGAGTGGGACCACTGTTGCTGTACGCCATTCTGTGGGCACATATCCTGTAGTGAGGCTGAGATTGTACAACTGTTTTATTTGAGGGATTAGTTCTTCTTGGAGTTCATGTAGGACGCAACCCGGGACGCCATCTGGTCCCATGGAAGCAGTGTTTTTTGCTTTGGAGAGGGCAGCCTTCACTTGAACATCAGAGATGTTTGGGAGGCAGCCCCCTGCCGGGATAGACACTTGCTCTTTTGGGGGGGAGGGGGTGGAGAAGTTTGCACTGAACCTGTCTGCCAGGATATTGGCGATGTCTGTGGGTTCAGAGTATTTTTTGTCATTTAGAATCAACTCAGAACAAGTCTGGGAGTTGTATCCCAGGTTCCTAACATAACTGAAAAAAGCCTTATGATTGTCTTTAGTGTCCTGTGCAATTTTTCTCTCAAAGCTGGCCTTGGAGGATTTTATGAGGGATCGTAATTTTTTGCTAGTACTGATCAGAGATGCCTTCCCTATTAGGGATTTTGCTCTATCATGTAGTAGCTTCCTCCTTCTGTTGTACAGTCTATTTATGGCAGGGGTCCACCAGACTGGACGCCTGCCTTTGGATGATTGGGTCTTGGTTTTGTTTGGGATAGCATGATCCATGCATTCCTGGAGATGTCCGTAGAATGCGTTTATATAGGATTCTGCAGTTTGGGCCGTAGTTTCCACTGGCCCTGGGGCCTTGAAAGATTTCACTTCAGTTTTGAGGAGTGAGAAGTTCGCTTTTGAGAAGTTTTTCACTGTGGTTTTCTGGGCTGGGGGTGGGGTCGGGATGTGGATATCCAGTGAAATTAACTTATGGTCTGATCTTACCAATGAAGGATATACTTCTGGTATGGAGCATAGAGTCCCCATGTTGGTAATGATCAGGTCTAGTATGTTATCCCCTCTTGTGGGAGTGGTGACTAGTTGTTCCGTAGCATTTGAGTTTATAATTTCCAGGAACCTTTGGGCTAAGGTGCTGGGGCTTGAGTAGTGCTCCCAGTCTATGTTTGGGTAGTTGAAGTTGCCCAATATAATGGTGTTCGGAGAGATCTTCATGTTCTCCAATGTTTTCAGGAAAACCGAGTGGGATTCCTGACTTTGAGAGGGTGGTCTGTAGGATGCTATAAACTGAAAAGCAGTTTTGCCCACTGTTAGTTGCACATGGATGGTCTCCGATACTTCATGCAATGCCACTAACCTGGAGGTGTGGCTATCCTTGATAAATATGGAAACTCCCCCTCCTTTTGTGGTTCGGTCTGGGTTTTGGGGCCGAAAAGCATGATATGAGGTATAACCTGGTTGTGCTGGGGTGCTCTCTGGAGCCTTGAACCAGGTTTCTGTCACTGCACAGATATCGATGTTCTGAGGATAGCTTTGAGTGCGTGCATCTTGAGGTTAAGACTTCTGGCATTTAGCAGCATTACCCTTAGTTTCTTATTCCTTGTGCTGTCTATGGAGGTGGGTTTGACTTTTGAGCCTTGCCTAAAAAAGGCACTATGAGGGTGGCCAGAGCCTTAGCCAGTATCCGAAAGCCCAGTGGAGACAGGTGCAAGCCGTCCCTAGCGAAGCAACGTGGCTTGTCGTGCATGTCATCTCAGGCTGATAGACACTGGATCCCCTTTGAATGACACAAAAATTTTAGCCAATTGTTAAAATCGATCATTTTGTCTTTGTACTGTGGCATCATTCTAGGTGAGGGTAAGATGCTGCTCAAGGTCAGGGTCATACCAGCCTGGGCTACATGATCAGAGAGCTCCTCTATGTCTCTTTTCATGTAGTCTAGGGAGGTACGTCTCAGGTCATTCACACCAGCATGTACAATGACTGAGTCATATTTGTATTTGCTTTGGAGTGACCTGAGTGCTTGTGTTATGTGGCGGATCCCAGCGCCCGACAGGCAGCTCACTGTGACCTTCTCCTTGTTCAGCCTGGTGAGCGGGACGTCAGTGTGTCTGACAATAGAGTCGCCAATTACAAGAGTATTGGGTGTGTTATTCAGCCTTAAGGGCTGTGGCTGCTTGGCACACTGACTTTGTGGGCTATGTGTTGTGCGTGTTTTGTTTTGGGGTGGCGTTTGCTTGGATGTCTGCTTTGGAGGTCTCTGTTGCTTAGGTAGATTTTTATTTAGAGCCTCTGAGTATGTTTTTGTGTATTTATTTGTTTGGTTCGCTGATGTGGTGGGACTATGTGATACTGGAATTGTGTTGTGTGAGGTTACCTTCTCCTCCTGACTGGTTATACCAGTTTGAGATGAAAGAGCTCAGCCTCCAGTTTGGCTATATGGTTGCATCTCTCACATATATTTGAACCTGTTTGGAGGAGGAGAGGGTTGTCTGTGTACATGAGACTGTTGTAACATTGCCTCAAAATTCCCAGATTCACCAGCTGGGCTGGAGAGGAAACCATTGACTGACCTTTGGACATGCTAGAGTAATATAGGGAACTGAATTAAGACGGTCCAATAGGGGACAAGGTAATCGTAGAGAGTATAAGAGTAAGTATTGCTGATGGTTTAATAGTGCTAACTTGTAAGATTACTTATTTGGACCAGTGAAGGGCCTTAGAATGAGAATATGATGTTTAATTTGAGAGATAGAGCAGTTCTAAGGGAAAAAGGGAAGAGCAGACTTTGTGGAGCCAGGAATAGTTTAAACCCAATTAGGTGGCGCTGCCCGTTATTGCACTATGCACAAAAACGCGCAAAACCGCGCAAAAGAGGGTTTTAAGAGAGGAAGCTCAAGGAGTTTGGAATTGACCCAAAATGGCCAATAAAACTACAGTTTCAAGGCAGTAACCACTCCCACAGGGGCAGGCAGGTTGCTCAGTGTTTATCACTGCCACTGATGAACAGATAGACTTCCCTTTAGCCCAAGCAAAAAATGGCCTCCAAGAAACTTAAAGACAGTTCAGAACAGCAATGTGACACATTATAGCCAGATAGCATAGTGTGCTACAGAGATGCCACATACAGGTACAAAAGGGACTGTGGAAGTCTGCTAGGTTAGCAGCTGTGTAGTCTTTTATTATAAAATAATTCATTGAGTTTTTGTAATGGCATTTATTTAATATCTTCGAGTATTAATTGTACATAACATGTTTTACTTTATTTTACATTAACTGCCTATTTGCTTGATGTAATTTGTTTTTGTTTATGTGAGTTTTTCCTTGAGATTATTTTGTCTTTATCATGTCTTTGTACTTATTTTATCCTTTGACCAATTAATGAACATTAGATGTTGTGAGACGATTTCATTTGTTTGTTAGTCAGCTCAGAAAACAGACAAACATAGTAAATATTAACACGGTTGTTTCAGAATTAATATTATAAACAAATGAATCTTTGAGTGACTTGTTACATTGAATGTTTACTATTATATTGACATTTTATTCTATTTGAAGGGCCTTCCTGATTCAGAAAAAGTTTCATCTCATGTGCAACAGATGTGGGCTCTGACAGCAATGATGCAAGCTAATCAGACAACAGCACGCATTGGACGCTTTGATGTGAGTTCTGTCTTTCTTCATACTTCTACAACAATTATTAAAAATATACTTGGCTACACATATGCATGTATGTATTGGTCTAACTTTATTTAGTAGTGTCATATTTCAAATAAAACACACTGTATTAATCACTTTATACTGATATGGAACATGGCCTGACAGTACAGAGCTCATAACTGAACACTTTGAAAGGTCATTTGAGTATAACGTTTGAAGATAATTGCTACCATGTGCAGCAGAAATTCACTGACGACTCCTAGCAGTAGTCATTAAAATTTAGGAATACACTGTCTATCTTGGTATGTGTAATACTGGAGTTGGGGAGTTTAGCTTTCTTTTCAGAAGAGTTATCTACAACTGCTGACATGTGAGGTACTCTCCGTGAGCCATCTGCCCTTTTCAAGATTTGTTCATCTGTCACTGAAGCTGCTGGGATCACTCACAGATGGGAACGTAGAGTAACTTTGGTCCCAGTCTCACCTGGAATTGCTTTGAAAACTCCCCCAGACTGCATGACTTTCATTACAGCTTCTGCAATCTGAGTAATTGGATTGTTGTAGTATAGACTATTATCAATAGTTAAGTAAGGCCCACCTTGAAAGAGTCTTAGCATGAGGTTAGCGTATTATCCAAGAGCCAGCATATGTACTCTAGATGTCCATCAGAGACCTATGTTACAGCAGCAGGCACAGGTAGTACTGGCCTAGCATTCTAACTACTTTTATACCTCGAGTGTAGTAACAGTAATCCAGGATCTGAGAATAATGTTCCATCTTCATTTCCTTAAGGGCTGAGGCCAGTAAGATTTAGTGGGCCCAGAATTCAAAACTTTACCAGACTACCTTGCTCTTTTTCCTTACCTATGATAGTGTGTGAATCAGGAAAATAATTATTTATTTATTTAACCTTTGTTTACCACATTAGTTCCACTAGGCTTGTGGCCTCTTTTAAGGGGAGACCTGAGGTGGTATTTATACTACTAGGGGAAATTTGATCAGATCCAAAAATTGTCCAAGGCTACATAGCATGTTGCATTTTAAAGTATTTTTCTTGATTTCTTTTTTTCAGACTGCCAGCTTGGTGTTCATAGCTATTTTTGTGCGTGTTAATGTCAGTATTTTTAATTTTTTTGCTTTTGGCTAAAGGAATTTTTGCCAGACTTAACTTCCCTCTACCCAGCCCCAGCCATGTGCCATTTGCTATTTGGTGAGTTTCCTACCATTAGGCGTACTAGTGTGTTTTTTTTTTTATTGTTGCTATGCCTTTATTTTAGCCCTCAGAACTTTATTTACAGATATTCATGGCTTTCCTGACAGACTTTTGTTGTTTCATTTTTAGATCATAAGAGTTTTTCTGACAGCAGCTGTGTGTTTAATACAGAGTGGCATTGCACTGTTTCTTCAGGATTCTGGAATTGTATGCCCATGTGACTGTGTTTATAACAGCTGAATACCTTGCATCATTACTACTCCTGTGATGTGAGAGTGTTCAATCTCGCCGTTTGTTCTTACACATGGGTTCGGAGCCGATCCTCGGCTCCGTGTCGGCCGCTTGCAAGCTCTGCATCGAGAAGAAGCTCGAGATCACCTAATACCCACAATCCCCCTCTGCCTTTACCTCAGATCTAGTTTGCCGCTGCAGCGTTCGCATCACTGGGTCGAGCTTGAGCACCTAAGATAAGATTAAGAATTTATTCTTGTATTTTTCTTGGTACTTTTATTATAAAAAGTTGTTTAGTGATATATTGTGTGTGTGTGGTAAGTTTGAGGGATACTCGGTTCCGTTAAGTTTATTAAAACTTATTTAGAGTTCTCCTCGGGGCCTACCACCCCTTACTTGATTTGACTACCGGATTGACTAACCTTACTGGATTCGACAATTTCACCGGACTTGACTACTTTACTGGATTTGACCTTTCAATTTTTATTAGTGACATGTCTGAAAAGGCTAAATCGGGGTTTAAGCGTTGCCAATGTGGGCAAAAGATGTCAGTAACTGACAATCATAGTTCCTGCGTCTACTGTCTTGGCCCTCTCCATCTGCAAGAAGACTGCTCTATTTGTCATTCTTTCAGTGGGAGGGTCATGACAGATAGGCGCAGGAAACTAATGGATAGAGGTTTGTTAAAACCTTCCTTTCAAGAGGCTCTGGATGCTTCTGACCAGGCATCCAAATCCTCGAAGGAATCGAAGACGTCGGAGCCCAAGTCATCGGCTCCGAGCTCTTCAGCTAAAGTTAGATCACCGGTTCCACAGACTTCGGGGCCGAGTGTTCAACTGTTGTCAGTTTCGAGCCTCGAGTCTTGGAACCGGTGATGGAGCTCCCTCCCCGACACTGTTGAGGTCGGCTCCGTCTTCGATTCCTTTGACCCGTTCTTCCAGGCCCCTCTCCGACACCGATGTTGACCGTGTGGTGCAGAAATTATTGGAGCATACGGCCTTATCCAAACTTATCTCGGTTTCCACCCAATTAGTGTCGAAACTTGAAGGCCTTCCATTATCTCCATCCCTTCCTCCTCCGAGACCTGTCCAGTCTTTGGAGCCGGAAGAGGTTGATCTACTGATTGTGGAGCCCTCGGTGCCAGAACCGTCCTTTTCTCGGTCGGCTCCGTTCACCTCGACTCCGTCGGATCCGGTACCGGAGTCTCGGAGCCGAAGATCCATCCTTGGTTCCGGGGCCGAGAGTCGAACCGATGTTTCGGTTCCGACTCTTCCTCTCGGGGCCTCGGCTCGGATCGATTCGGCTCCGTCCTCGGGGTCGATGCCTTCGGTGCCTGTTTCGGGGATTCTTCCCATTTCTTCGGAACCGGGAGATACCTCGACTCGGGACCCGGGGGCCTTCGATGTCATGAGGAAGGTGTTGTCTACCCAGACAACCACATCAGTAGAAGCAGCCTCTCCTCCCCATAAAGGACCGTTATCTTCCTCTGCACCAACGGCCACATCCAAGCGTCGAGCACCGGTGTCTCAGCCACCCCTGGAGGGTGCCCCCTCTTCCTCGGAGGCTTCTTCGGATGCCCCCCCCCGAAGAAGTCACTAGGAAAAGATTGTGTAAGAGGAGACACTTAGATTCTCCACAAGAATCTTTGACATCCGATACTGACTTGGATGAGTCAGAAGGGTCCCCAAAGTCACCTTCAGAAGATGTCTCCTTTTCTGACATCTTGGAGATCCTAAAGCAGAGAGGTGATTGGCAGTCCCTTCCCCCTTCTGAGGATGAGTCAGTCTTGCTGAAGGCATTCGGTGCTCGCCCTTCCTCCTCCTGGGTCACTCCGCCCTTCGATGAGTTAATGGAGCTGATTGCTCGAAGGGCGTGGGAGACACCTGACACGGTGGAACCAGTCCCTAGGAAGCCTAATAAGTACATCACTGCACCCCAAGACAAGGCTTACCTCACAAAGGGAGTTCCAGTGGACGCCATAGTGGTGGCAGCGGCCACGAAAAAGGAGATGTCGGAATCTTCCTCATCTGTCCATCCGCCTAACAAAGATTCCAGGACTATGGACAGGTACGGGAAGCGCATTTTTAGTTCAGCGGCCTTTTCTATGCGATCCCTGAACTATTTGACCCATTTTACACGTCTACAGAGGGATCTAATCAAAGAGCTGGGAGATACCCTCCAGGGTACTACAGATGCTGCTGTCTCAGAGAAAGTTACAGCACATCTCAATACCCTTACATCCATTGTTAACTCATCCATGAGGCTGATATCATACGCAGCGAAGGATCGAGTAGGGCAGCAGCTTCAGCGATTGCTCTTCGCAGACAATCCTGGATGCGCTTATGTTCATTCGGAAGCCTTCAAGTCTTCCTTTACTAACGCCCCATTTGATGGTGCCACTCTCTTTGGCCCCAAAGTAAAGGAGACCCTTACCCGGTGTGAACAGGAGGGAAAGACTCTGTCTGCTGTCGGAGTCCGTTTTTCCACCCCATCCAGACCGTACCCCAAATGGCAACGCGGTGGAAAAATGTGGTTTCGAAAACCCCAAGGATCTTTCCCAGGCACACAGGGTGATGCCCCCTCTAGAGGCAGAGGAGGGGGCAGAGGTGGAAGATGCCGCCCTGGCGGCAGAGGGGGTCCGCAAAACCAAGGTGACAGGGATACACCCCCTGGAAAACCTTTCCAGCACTCCTGAGAGGAGGCCCGACTGTCCTGCTCTGGAGGCAGTCGGGGGTTGCTTAGCTTTATACCCTCAGGCCTGGCAAAATCTTACTACAGACAACTGGGTAAAAAGCGTGGTTACCAGAGGTTACAAAATACCCTTTCTATCCACTCCCATTCCAAAGAAAAGACTCCCAGATGTGCCGCCCCATCTGTGAGACCCAGCAGCTATAGAAATGTCAAAGCTGCTAGAAAAAAGAGTCATCCAACCAGTCCCAGCGGACCAAATAGGATTCGGAACTTACTCAAGGTTCTTTTTAGTTCCAAAGAAGACAGGGGACTGGAGGCCGATTCTGGACCTAAGCAACCTCAACACCTTTGTCAAGAAAGAAAAGTTCCGAATGGTCACGCTTCAATCGATCCTTCCATTCTTACAGAAGGACGACTGGATGTGCTCAATAGATCTGAAGGACGCATACTATCACATCAAAATGGCCAGGGCGTCCAGGGATCATTTGCGCTTCCGGCTGGGAGCCAGTCACTATCAGTTTCGAGCCCTGCCCTTTGGTCTGACCTCAGCCCCCATGGTTTTCACCAAATGCATGGCAGTGGTAGCGTCTCATCTGAGACGCCTAGGATTCCAGGTGTTTCCGTATCTGGACGACTGGCTCCTTTCTGCCACCACCCGGCGTCAACTGATACAGGCCAGGGATTACACTCTACAACTTTGTGTTCTCCTCGGAATTTCCGTAAATTTCGAAAAATCTTTACTGCAGCCATCACAGCATATCTTATTCATAGGAGTGGAATTAGATACGCATCATTTAATTCTAAGGCTCCCTCCAGAAAGGATAGTCTCACTACAAAGCCACATTTCTCTCCTTCTGTCATCCAAAAAATCCCCAGCAAAGCTGGTTCTGAAGGTCTTGGGTCTCATGGCAGCTTCTCTCATTGCGATACCATTGGGAAGACTGCACATGAGAGTTCTACAATGGCTACTGTTTGCACAATGGTCGTTCCAACAGCTACCTCTGACACACGAAATTCTGATTACAAACACATGCAAATCACACCTAACCTGGTGGCTTCAGACTTGCAACCTTTCCAGCGGAAGACCATTTGTGCTACCCACGCCGACAGCGACAATAACCACGGACGCTTCCCTGATAGGGTGGGGGGGCATCTTTCAGGGACAGACAGTCCAAGGCGAATGGACCAATTTGGAGTACAATCTGCACATCAATGTTCTGGAGGTGAGGGCAGTGTTTTTAGCGTTGCAACACTTTGCTCCCCTTCTTCCTCTAGGGACTATTGCAGTTCAGACAGACAACATGTCTGTAGTCTGGTACATAAACAAGCAAGGGGGAACCAGGTCTTATCAGCTATGCAGAGAGGCCATGAGAATTTGGCAATGGGCGGAGTCCACGGTCGCTTTCTGATCGCAACGCACATCCCGGGGTCATCCAACGTCATAGCCGACAGGCTGAGCAGAGCAATCCTGTTGCCTCACGAGTGGTCCCTCAAACAGTCAATTGCGAAGACGATTTTTCACAAGTGGGGCCAGCCTTCCTGCGATCTTTTTGCGTCTCCAATGAACGCCAAATGCAGGAGCTACTTTGCCCTATTACCCCCTCCAGGGGAAGTCCCCAGGGACGCGCTGGTGCACGATTGGCCCCCGGGTCTCCTGTACGCTTTTCCTCCCTTTCCCCTGATTGCAAAGTTTCTGCAGAAAGCCAGCAACCTTCAAAGGACGATAATCCTCATTGCCCCATTCTGGCCTCGTCAAATTTGGTTCCCCTTTCTATTGCAACACCGCATTCGGGGACCTTGGATTCTGGACCCAGAGCCAGATCTACTGACTCACTCGTCAGGAGTTCCTCACCCATCTCTCGAATCACTCCATCTAGCAGCTTGGCTGCTCCGCTTCTTTCTAGCCAGGTCTGATTCTCTTACACCGGCAGTTCAGAATATATTAGTGGCTTCTCATAAAGCTTCCACTACAAAGACCTACACCAGTAAATGGAAGCGTTTCGTTTTCTGGGCGAATTCACATCATTTGGACCCTGTTATAGCTCCGTTAAACAAGATCTTGGAGTTTTTAACAGAATTGTTCCATGAAGGAGCTTCTCCTGCCACTTTAAGAGTGCAATTGGCTGCCATTTCCAACTTTCATGTGGAAGAATGTGGGGCACCTGTTATGGCTCACAGACTTTGTAAGGCCTTTTAAAAGGATCTTTTCATATTAGACCACCAGTTAGAACACCTACATCACCTTGGAATCTGAACCTCTTACTTTCTAGATTGATGTTGCCACCTTTTGAGCCAGCCTCCGTTTGCCCATTGAAGTTTTTATCGTGGAAGACTCTCTTCTTGGTAGCCATTACATCCACTAGGCGAGTGTCTGAGCTTCAGGCTCTTTCTATTAAACACCCTTATTTGATTTTCCACTCTGACAGAGTATCTCTTCAAGACTAATCCATCCTTTCTCCCCAAAGTTTGCTCTACCAATAACATTAATCAGTCCATTGAATTACCCACCTTTTTCAAAAATCACACTAATAAGTTAGAGTATATGTTGCACAAATTGGATGTCCATAGACAACTCAGGTTTTATTTGGATAGAACAAAGGATCACAGGAAATCTGATCAACTATTTGTAGCTTTTGCTGACAGCAGGAAAGGTGTAGCGGTTACTAAACGAACTCTTTCCAAATGGCTAACTGATTGTATCATATCGTTTATGAGTCTTCAAATCAAACCTTATCTGTCAAACCTAAAGGACATTCTACAAGATCAGTGTCTACATCCTTGGCTCACGCAGCTCGCCTACCATTAGACACGATTTGTGCAGCTGCTACTTGGGCTAAACCGCATACATTCATCTCTCATTACAAAGTGGACAGGGTTTCTAGGGATAGGGCAACCTTTGGTTCCACTGTGCTCAAGAACGTTCTCCCGTGAGTTCCTCAGGAACATGGAGCTAGGGACACTACCCATGTGTAAGAACAAAGGCGAGATTGAACACTCTCACATATAGAAGTTATGTCCTTACCATAACGTTCCATGTGGAGTGTTCATCTCGCCTTTGTTCTTACATTCCCACCCTCCCACCCTCAGGAAGAACGTTCAATTTGGTGCCTGGTCTGGAGTATTCTCCTTCTGCATTTGCAGTGGTCGTATTTGTATGATGCACATGTGTATATATGTATATAGATGATTTCTTGATTGTGTAAATTTTGGTATGAGTGTGCTCTCTCTGGCTGCTGGTTTGCTTGCAAACTAGATCTGAGGTAAAGGCAGAGGGGGATTGTGGGTATTAGGTGATCTCGAGCTTCTTCTCGATGCAGAGCTTGCAAGCGGCCCACACGGAGCCGAGGATCGGCTCCGAACCCATGTGTAAGAACAAAGGCGAGATGAACACTCCACATGGAACGTTATGGTAAGGACATAACTTCTATTTTCAGTGTTTTTGTATTGCAGAGAAAAAACAGAAAGCATGGAGTTCAGTAAATGTAAGTGGGAGCAAAATCTCCTCACCGTGCAAGCTTACAAAATATGTAAGAATACTTGGGTGGAATTATTTTCAAAGCATTGTAATGTCTGTGTGTTTAAACCTTTCACAGTCAGGGCCAAAAAGAGTAGGTTAGAACTACAGAAGGTAAAGTCTGCTATTCCTTTTAAGGATGTCTTTGTGGTTAGCTCTTCTCCAAGTATTGAGACTTTCCTACTGGAGTGAGTATCTCCTCTGCTCCCGTGACAAAACACTTGGATAGGGGTTCTTTTCCCCCCACCTGGGACTTGTGTTTACAAGGAGTTTCCTGCTTCCCAACCCCCAACATAGTAGTATCTCATTGGTGGCATCTGGAGCCAGGCTTTGGAATTTTTGACCACTGTCTTGCAGGTTAATCAGGTTCTCCAGATTAATATCAGTGGAACTGGATTATGACAAAATGTTACAGGCCTTTTTGGCAGTAGAGCATATGTGATACCAGGTCTCCTCCCTCACATAATCCATTGTGAGTTATTTGTCTTGTTTTCCTTTATTCCTCCGATGCCAGGCCCAAGTTCTCATCACCGGGTCTTGTTCAGGCACCAGTTCCAGCAAGGCTGCTGACTGAACTGTCTTTGTATGCACTCATGTCAGTGGTGCCATTGGAATCGTGACTGTGCCCTCCGTCATAGGGTTGCAGTTACTGAACGTGACTCTCCCATCATGAATGTAGCGATCAAAACCTGTTTTTCCAACCTTGGCGCCTTTGATATTGGTGGAACCTTTGATGTCAAGGCAAGGATGTCAGGTCAGGATAGGGGAGGTCAACATCTTGTGGTCAAAGTCAGTCCTGAGACTTGCAGCCCTAGCCATCCCTTTTTGTTTAACTAAAGGGAGCTTTATTAATTATATAAAGGCTATACAACACAATCCGCATGTATGGTTCACATATTTATACTCTGCAAATGCTTCACATTTACTAATATTATTTACACAGAACAAGCATAGAATTTGTGCATTCCCATAGTTTGCAATCATACTCTTTATATTTCTGTTAATTATCATTGATTACAATATTAGGTTTTCTTAACATTTCAGTAATTACAGTCTTATGCTAGAAAAGAACTGATATATTATAATCTTTCACATGCCATGTTTTTAATTCTGTTTCTCACTGGCTCTTCTAAAGATAACTGGTACAACCGTTTTATTTCCGTTATCTCCCAAATTTATTTTAATCATAACTCTTTTGCTGTAATGTATGCCTCCCTAATGCCCTTTTGTTTGAACATATTCTATTTTTTTCCCTCATTTTATTTAGTCCTATGTCCCTCAAGCTGTCCTTAATGTCTACCTCATCTTTAAGCTGAGGTATTTTCTCTTTTTTCCAGTCTCTGCTAATCACTTTTTTTAAGCAAGTAGCACTGCACTTAGCAATGCTTTAGTGTATTTCATGACATCATTTGTATGTATGCCAACTCAGAATCTTATATATTTTTTAAGTTGCTACCAGTCTAGTATATTAAGTCATTTCTAAACTGATCTGGCTTTGGGCAGAACAAAAAAGATGCTATTAGTCTCCTGTCCGTTCACTCTTCCAATGCCTTTGACTTACTCCAGGAACATTCTGTGTAACCTCTGGGAGCAGTCTAAAATATTTGCGCAAGCATTTTTATTTGAATATTCAGAATTTTTTGATTTACTTGCCTTTTTTAGTTTTAATTATCTTTCCTGCCACTCATCTTCTGAGATCTTTTGCACCAGAATGTGTCCCCACCCTGTCTTCATTTTTACGTTTTACTATTTTCACTTCACAGTCACCTTGTATATATTATACATATCAGACTTGTATTATTTGCATTGACTTTTCTCACCTCAGTTAGCAAATTGACTTCCTCTGTCAAGTCACTCTCTCTGCTCTTCATCACTTCTATGTTTCTTCATTGCTGGCACTAATGCAAAGTAAGCCATGTGTTTATTTTCCCTAAAATTAAACATTGTTTATCTAATGGCCTAGTAAGTGCTTTATCTCCCTCCTTCATTTGTTCCCAGTATTGTGGGTCCGTACTTCTTGGCCAGTTTTGCAACGCACGGTTCATAGGACTACCATTCAATACTATCTCAATAGAGAGTAATTCTGGTTTCCACTCACCAAACATTTTGTCATCTAAAGCTTTTTAGTTAATCTTAAAATTTCTGTTGGGGCTTCTTTTCTTCTTTAGTTATCCCCCTTTTGTAAAGGTCATTTGCTTGCAGCCTGGTCTGTATTTCTTAGTCTGTATTGAGTGCTAGTTTCAGATGTGTTACTTAAAGTATCCTCTCAAATCTTGTACTGCCAATTTCCCCGGTCTAGTAGAAGAATCATTTTGTCCCAGCTAACCTTTGAGTTTTTATCGTCCTAAAGAAATGTATTTTTCTGTAATAGTCCAAAGCTCTTTTTCCATTTCATTCAAGAAAGCCTGCCCAATATAAATTATCTGGGAGACCATGAGTATCTTTAATGCTGAAAATTTTTTTTCAAGATCTAGTGAAGTTAACTTCCAACCTTTTATTGATTTCAAAATCTTTTTCTTTATCTTTTTCATGTTTCTCTTCACTTCATCACTCTGCCTAGTTAGCCAGACTTATAAATACTTCATCCTGAAGTGCCCCACATATACGGGTATTGTTGAATTAGTTTGTGTGACAGGACATGGTTTAAATGGTTAGCCTTCATTTTGTTTTCATTTATCTGATATCTCAATGAAGAGCTTTAAAGAGTTTTGGTAGATTGCATTCTGTTTGTTATTCAATGGATAATGTTCAATGTCTCCCTGCTATCATTTTTCTGAACTTACAATTCCAAATAAAGAGAAAACACTTAAAGGGAAAGGGGACATCCCTAACTTTTCCCACTGCCCAGTTTAAATGTTTGTGTGAAATTACCACCTACTTGTAACAATCTGGGAATGTTGATGTAATTGTTGTATCACGACAGTGAAGCCTGTTGGGAGTTCTGCCTTTCTGGCACCACTCACATGTAATATCATTGCACACTGTCAAATGCCTTCTCCACATTCAGACTAACCCGAAGCAATGGAATGTCCCTGTTCTCTTCTTCCCTCTGAATCAGCTGAGTTCTTAAGATGCTATTACAGGTTTGCCTTCCTGGAATAAAATCAACTGATCTGAATTTATAAGTTTAGTTATCACCTTTTCCAATCTGTCAGCTAATATGGACACAAACATTTTTGAAATCATTATTGAACATTGATATTTGTATGTAGGATGCAGCACTTGCTGGGTCCTTCCCTTCTGTCAGTATGGTAGATATCACTGCCTTTATCCATGGCTCTGGTATTAGATTTTCTGCAAGAGCTTTATTAAATGTCATCCAGATCTCCATCAGTCAAGCCTTGCAGAGCAGCTTCTTTGGCTCTGGTGCTCCTTAACAACATGTGTAATATGGATCATTGCCAGGATTCACTTGTTTACTAGGAGATAGAGACTTCTTGGTTTATGCAGAATGGTTTCTCACAACCTCAGTGTTCAGTGGAACTCCATTTCGACAGACCAAGTTAGACATTATTAAAAGTAGCCATTAAGAAAAGAAATAGTATGTATCTGATTGTCCATGTAGCACCAAGTGGCCTGGTAGATGGACTGATATAAGGAAGAAAATAGTGAGGATGGAGTTTTGGGTGTCCTTTAGGAAGGTGTTAAAAATGGTGACTTTCTGAGGGCTGCTGCTTGTGCCGTAAACAAGAAAAGCATGAAAAGAAAGCCTAGTGCATTTAATTTGGTAACTGATGATTTGCTGTGTGTGTAGGGATTTGGGGTTGTAGAGAAATGTGTGTATATCTGGTAGTAGGAGAAGGGGGTGTGCACCTGGTAGTAGGAGAAGGTAGTATGGCCATTTCTGAAGATAGCCGATGGTATGCTGCAGTGAGCAGGGTTTTATGGTAGTAGGAGGATGGGTAAGCACCTGGGAGAATAAGGACCTAGTCTAGTGCATTTCAGTGTGTATTTGATGATAAGGCGGTGTAAGCAGGTTTCAGGGTAGTAGTGGGATGTGTGAGGAAGTGGCAGAGTTTGAGACCTGTATGACAGACACAAGTTTCTTTGGAGTGAAAGATGAAAGCAGGTGTTGAAGCATGGGCTAGAAGAGTAAAGCGTGTATGAGGACAAGAATTCATTTAAGATGGAGGGTGGGGACAGAGCACAGAAACATTACAGCCAAAGCTGCAGTTTGTTCACAAGGAGTACAAAAATGATAAAGTAGCAGGGAGTGAAGTAAAGCAGATGTGGAATGTGATACCATACAATGTCAGGGGATGGGGATGCAACATGAAATAGCTACATAATGTAAAAGACATAAATATTACAACACAAGACAAACGCACACACTGCACTGTAACACTACATTGTGGAAGGGCTGGGATATATTTTTCACTTGCTTCAGATTGTAAAGAAAGAATCAGAAGATTAAGAAAAGAGGAGTAAAAGTAGTGGACATTTGGGAACCGATTAAGGACACTGTAGAAGAGACTAGCAAGAGACTGAAAACTGACTTGATGACTGATGGATTCAGAGTATATCAGCAAGTCAAATGGCATAAGAAATACTCAGTCTAGGGATCTAAACTTCTTCTGCAACATCAATAGAATGGTTTGGAGGGACAGGTATATCTCACAGAGGATACTACTGCCGTGGAACAGACTTGTTATCCACATAACACAAAGCTCATCCCTGTTCATTTTCAAGTGCAGCTTAGATCTGTGAATGGGAAACCTTAGAACCACCCCTGTACTACTGATGGACAGAAGAGGCTCCTAAATGCTTTATCCCATGCATGTGATCCCCGTTATTCTCATTAGTGGTAATACATAAGTATCGACCATGACATGGGTTAGGCCAATCTATAACCAAATGGGATAGTTTATTTTGAGCACAAAAAGGAACTGGTTAGACTTAAAATGTTCCACAAGAGCAGTTAGCCTAGTAATTATCTGTGAACCTATAAGTGCAGATCCTGAGGCTGGAAGGTGAGCCAGAAGATCTGGTTGTTAGCTATAGTTTACAGACCACTAGAAAAAAGATTCATGTTTGCAACATGAGGAAGAGGAGGACTTCCCATTGCATTTTTTTCTATTTCTCATTCCAGTGATTTAGTCAAGTACATAAAGAACGTCCCATTTAGTTGATGGACTGCCAACCAGACACATGCAGTGCACAGTAGAGTAGAAACCTAAACAAACCTGTGTCCTGACTAAGAAGCAGAGTATGCAAAATCTGAATGAAGGGTCTGGTGAAGTTCATTATGAATGAAGGTGCTTACCAGTTGTTTTTTTAAGTCTCGTTATTAAAGTGTTTTAGGTGATTTTTTTTTGGCGTTTATTACAGTTTAACATTGCACAGTAAAAAACAGAATGAGAAGAACAGGCATGTGTACTGCTGCATTGACATGGTTCAGGAATTATCCGGCTGCGAGATCATCTGGCATGATATATTTATGTGTATATATAAATATATATGTGAAGTTATTAAATCTTGCCGTTTATTCTCACTGATGGGTTCGGAGCCGATCCTCGGCTCCGACACGGCCGATAGCAAAGCTCAAGGTTTGCCAGTAGTTCAAGACCAAGCCCCTTATCCCACAATGCACTGCTGGAATTACCTCAGATCTAGTTTGCCGCGGCAGGAGAGATCTCGGTGATCCAGTTAGCTTGGACCATTTTGATAAATCGCAAGTTTAAAAAAAACTTTTTTCTTCTCTTTTTGAGAGATTTTTCATATTTAGTGTGTGTGTGTGTGTGTGTGTGTGTGTTTCTTGTAAAAAATAATAATAGTTTAAAGTAGGTTAGATTGTAGTGATAGTGCCCTGTGTTGGCTTGTTTTTTTTTTTAGTGTCGGGCCCTTTCTTAGGCCTATTTAGTTTAACAATTTTTACTGTGTTCTTACTATATTGTTTAGTGTGGGCTTAGTTAGCCCTGTATTTAACCTTTACAGGTTAATTTTGTGGTGTGTCTCTTATAAAATGTCAGATGAGAGAGAAATGTCTCACCCCAAATCGGGGTTTAAGAAATATCCAGATTGTGGACAGAAAATGTCCGTCACAGATGGACATGTCCAGTGTGTTTACTGTCTGGGGGCTAAACACCTCCAAGACTCCTGCAGTATTTGCCACTCTTTTTCATCTAGGGTTCTCTTAGAGAGAAGGAGAAACTCGTAGATAAGGGGTTGCTGCAGCATACTTTTTCTGAGGTGTTGGGTAGCCAGGAAGGTGCCAGCACTTCTTCTAAATCTTCAAAATCTTCTGATTCTAAACAATCCAAGAAGGCAAAGAGATCAGAGGGTACAGGGTCATCGGTTCCACAGTCCTCGGAAACAAGTGTCCCTTTGGTGAGCCAGCTCCCAGTCTTGGAGTCGGTCATTGAGGTTCCCTCATCTCCTCTGCTCCAGTCAGCACCTTCGGTGCATTCCTCTAAGTCTTCGGTCAGCCTCTCTGATATGGACATGGATCGGCTAGTGCAGAAGCTTCTAAGGGCACCAGGACTTGCTAAATTGTTGTCGGCCCCGACCACTAAGTCAGAGCCGAAGACCATTGAACCGGATTTGACTACTCCTCCTCTGAGCTGTACTGGACTGTCGGAGCTGAAGGAGCCCAAACTGATGCTTGTCGAACCTTTGGAACAGAGACCCTAACCGGTGTTATCGGTTACATCTTCTCAGTTGTCCTCGGCGCCGACCGAGGACGCAAGGAGCCGACACTCTCCTGTTGGGTCCGGGGAGGATAGTCGGACCGATTTGTCGGTGCTGACTCTTCCTCTTGGGGCTTCGGCTCGGATGAGCTCGACTTCTACCTCGGACTCGGAGCCCATGGTTTCGGTGCGGGAGGATCGGACGGTCCCTCTGGATCCGTCTACCCCTTCTTGTCGGAGCCATGGTGCTTTCGATGCCATGAGAAGAGTCCTGTCTCCTAAGACATTGTTGGCACCAGTTCAGGCTTCCTTCTCCCCTCAAGCTCCTGTGTACGCTTCTACGTCTACCGGTCCCCCTAAGCGTAGAGACCCTGAGCCTCAAGTGACTCCACAGGGCATCCCCTACTCTTCTGAGACCTCCCCAGATCTCCCCACTGAGGAGGTACTCAGGAAGAGACAGTGCAAGAGGAGGCACTTAGACTCCCCACAGGAGTCTTTGACATCTAACACGGACTTGGATGAGTCAGAAGGGTCCCCTCGATCCCCCTCTGAGGAGATCTCCTTTGCGGAGATATTAGAGATCCTTAGTCAGAGGGGCGATTGGCAGTCCAAAACCCCTACTGAGGATGAGTCAGTGCTCTTGAAGGCTTTTGGGTCTCAACCTTCCATTTCTTGGGTGTCTTCACCTTACGATGAGCTCATGGAGCTGATCTCTCGTAAGACGTGGGAGTCACCGGAGGCCATGGAAGCTGTCCCTCGGAAGCCGAATAAGTTCATCTCTGCCCTGGTGGACAAAGCCTTTTTTACCAAAGGAGTGCCTGTTGATGCCATGGTGGTAGCTGCAGCCACCAGAAAGGAAGTCTCTGAAACATCTGCATCTATCCATCCTCCTAACAGAGATTCTAGGATCATGGATAGATATGGGAAACACATGTTTAGTTCAGAGACTTTTTCTCTGCGATCGCTGAACTATTTAACCCATTTTACGAGACTGCAAAGAGATCTCCTGAAAGAGCTAGGAGATACTCTCCAGAGTACGGTAGCTGCAGGGGTTGCCGACAAAGTCAACACACAGCTTGCTACCCTAAACTCTGTTGTAAACTCGTCCATGTGTCTCATATCTTATGCAGCTGATGGTTCAAGTAGAGCTGCTAGTTCAGGCATTGCTCTGCAGAGACAAGCCTGGATGCGTCTCTGTTCCTTTGCAGAACCCTTTAAGTCTTCCTTTATCAACACCCCATTTGATGGCTCATCACTGTTTGAGCCTAAAGTAAAGGAAACTTTAACCAGGTGTGAGCAATAAGGCAAGACCCTATCTGCCGTTGGAATCTGTTTTTCTAACCCTACTCGGCCCTAACCCAAGGGCCCTAGGGGACGGAAAATGTGGTTCTGAAAAGCACAGGGAGCTCTTCAGGACACACGTGGAGAAACCCCCTCTAGAGGCAGAGGAGGGGGTTATAACGGAAGATGCCGCCCGCATGGCAGAGGAGGTCCGCAGCAACAGGGTGACAGAGGCCAGTTCTCTGGTCAGCCCTACCAGCACTCCTGAAACAGGGCCTGGCTGTTCGGCTCTGGAGGCATTCAGGTGTCGCTTATCTTTGTACCCAGAAGCCTGGCTAAACATAACATCAGATACTTGGGTACAAAGCATCATTTCCAGAGGATATTGCATACCGTTCTCTTCCCCACCTACACCTGTAAGCAGAATCCCAGATGTTCCACCCAATCTCGGGGAACAAGCAATCGTAGAGGTCCAAAAATTGCTAGAAAAAAGAGTCATCCAACCAGTCCCAGCAAACCAAGTTGGATTCGGAACTTACTCAAGATTCTTTTTGGTACCAAAGAAAACAGGGGACTGGGGACCTATCTTGGACCTCAGCAGACTCAACCAATTTGTAAAGAAAGAGAACTTCCGAATGGTCACGCTTCAGTCCATTCTTCCCTTCCTAGGGAAAGGCGATTGGATATGCTCCATAGATCTCAAGGACGCGTACTATCACATAAAGATGAACAGATGCTCCAGGGGTCATCTGCATTTCTGGCTGGGAGCCAGTCATTACCAGTTTCGAGCCCTGCCCTTTGGTCTCACTACAGCCCCCAGGGTGTTCAGCAAATGCATGGCAGTGGTCACGGCTCACCTGAGGCGTCTAGGATTCCAGGTGTTTCCATACCTAGATGATTGGCTCCTCACTGCTACCACCAGGCATCAATTGACTCAGGCAACACAATACACTCTGACACTCTGCCATCATTTAGGCACTACAATCAACTTCGAAATGTCTGCCTTATTGCCATCGCAGCATACCGTTTTTATGGGAGCAGAGTTAGATACCTCAACCACCACTCTACGTCTTCCAATCGAAAGAGTCTCACTTCTTCGCCAACACGTCATCTCACTGGTGTCAAAGAACAAAGCTACAGCAGCAGAGGTCTTGAAGGTACTAAGGTTGATGGTGGTAGCAATCCTGGCTGTACCACTCGCAAGGATGCATATGCGAATCCTTCAATGGCTCCTCTTCGCTCAGTGGTCCTACCAAAGGCTACCGATGCACTAAATGATTCTCATCACAGATTCTTGCAAGAGAGACCTTTAGTGGTGGTTGACGTCTTTTCATGTTACAATCAGAAGACCCTTTGTCCCCCCCCCCAGTAGCCACTATGACCATGGACGCTTCCCTGATAGGGTGGGGGGAGCATTTTCAGGGGAAAGACTGCCCAAGGCACATGGACGGATCAAGAGTTACATCTGCATATCAATGTTCTGGAGTTGAGAGCGATACTTCTGGCGTTGCAGTACTTTCAGGACTCTCTTCCTCTAGGGACAATTGCAATTCAGACGGACAACATGTCAGTGGTCTTGTACTTGAACAAACAAGGCAGAACCAAGTCTTACCCTCTTTGTTGAGAAGCACTCAGGGTATGGCAATGAGCTGTGTCATTCCACCGTTTTCTGATAGCAACGCACATCCCGGGGAAATCCAATGTGATAGCGACAAGCTAAGCAGGGCAATAATGTTGCCTCACGAGTGGTCTCTCAACCAACGAGTTGCGGATCTGATTTTCCGCAAATGGGGCCAGCCTAGCTGCGACCTCTTTGCCAGTCACATCAATACCAAATGCCCTAATACCACCTCCGGGACATTCCCCGAGAGACGCACTCCTACACGATTGGCCTCCGGGTCTCCTATATGCATTCCCACCTTTTTCATTAATACCCAAGGTTTTACAGAAAGCAAAGTTGCTGGGAAGGACAGTTATCCTCATAGCTCCCTACTGGCCTTGACAGATTTGGTTCCCCTTCCTTCACCCTCGTCTACTGGAGGATCCATGGATCCTGGACCCAGTTCCGGACCTTCTGACATACCTGTCAGGGGACCTCCATCCTTCACTGCAATCCCTAAAATTGACTGCTTGGCTAATCCACTTCCCTTAATTGCCAGGCTTCATTCGCTCTCAGATGATACAAGACAAATCCTTTTGTCTTCTCACAAGCCATCCACCAGGAAACTGTACCGCAGTAAGTGGAACAGGTTCTCAGTTTGGGCCAATATACAAAAAATCGACCCTTTCCGAGCTCCTCTATCATCCATTTTAGAATTTTTGACAAAGAGTTTTAAAGAAGGAGCAGCAGCTGCCACAGTTTGAGTCCAGTTAGCCACCATATCAAATTTCCACCTTGGATTCGATGGGTTGAATGTTATGAGCCATAAGTTATCTAACGCTTTTCTTAAAGGTGCCTTTCATATGAGACCTCCTGTCAAAATTCCTTATTCTCCCTGGAATTTGAATTTTATGCTGTCTCAAATTATTCTCCCCCCTTTCGAACCAGCATCTTCTTGTGATCTCAAATATTTGTCCTGGAAGACTATATTTCTGGTAGCCATTACTTCTGCCCGCAGAGTGTCAGAACTTCAAGCTTTATCTGTTAGGCCTCCTTACATGTTTTTCCATGCTGATAGAGTATCTCTCAGAACAAACCCCTCCTTTTTGCCTAAAGTCTGTTCTGAATCCAATATCAATCAGGTCATTGAGCTGCCAGTCTTTTTTCCCAACCACTCTAACAAATTGGAATACATGCTGCACAGACTTGATGTACACAGAGAGCTCAGATTTTATCTTGACAGAACTAAGGATATTAGAAAATCAGATCAACTTTTTGTATCCTTTTCGGAAGCCAGAAAAGGTAATCCACTGGCTAAAACAACTTTATCTAAATGGTTATCAGATTGTATATCCTTTGTTTATGTGAATGCTAACATGTATTTGACATACAAACCTAAGACTCATTCTACCAGAGCCATTTCTATGTCTTTTGCCTTTCAAGCTAAATTGCCCCTTGACAATATTTGTGCTGCAGCCACTTGGTCTAAGCCTCATACCTTTATCACACATTACAAAGATAAGGCTTCCAGGGACAGGTCTTCCTTTGGTTCCACGGTACTGAAAAATGTACTTCCATGAGCCACCCAAGATTGAGGGCGCTAGGGACGCTACCCATCAGTGAGAATAAACGGCGAGATTTAACTTCACATAAAGAAGTTATGTACTTACCATAACGTTCCATGTGAGTTGTTTATCTCGCCTTTATTCTCACATCCCTCCCTCCTTCCCCCTTCTGGCTGACAGTTGACTTAGAGGCTAGTACCATCCTGGTTATTCAATACTTCTTCCCCTTCGGGAAGTGCTTCCTTGTAGAAATAAATAAAAGGGTATATATACTCGCAGCAAACAAGATCTGAGGTAATTCCAGCAGTGCATTGTGGGATAAGGGGCTTGGTCTCGAGCTACTGGCAAACCTTGAGCTTTGCTATCGGCTGTGTCAGAGCCGAGGATCGGCTCCGAACCCATTAGTGAGAATAAAGGCGAGATAAACAACTCACATGGAACGTTATGGTAAGTACATAACTTCTTTTTATATTTATTAGCTGACATAAATATATAATCTGTCCTATTCTGCTATTATGTAGCTGAAGTAACATATTTAACTTTATTATTATTCCTGAAGAACTTTCTTTTATTTAGTACCTTGTACTGAATGTCCTTTAACCTTACATTATAATTATTGTATTTCTATATTTTTAGAGCAGTTCACCTTGGGCTACAACTGAAAAGGGGCATCAGCCCAGCTAGATTGTCCCAGTTAACAAAATGGAAATAGATTGATGAATAGATAGGATGATGTACACAAAGCTCCAATAGTTGGGCTCATTCTTTTCTTAAGCTTTGTAAATCATCCAGTTATCTGACAATATTGTATAGCATGAAAAAAGCATCTCCCTTGCTGTACTTATCTTCTAGCTACCTTATGGTTGCTTTATCTTCAGCAGTTTCTTAGCTTCAGATGTTTCTAAAAAGCTTATAGGACTTAATTGCTAAATTTGCTTCTGATTAACACAACAGAGCACATCATTTCAGACACTAATCCCTTGGATGACTAAGTAGTTACAAACTTGTGTCATGTTCATTCAAGTAACCCTAACTCACTAAAACTTAAGGATATGTATGTGTGCCTAAATACACACACACATATGTATGTATATATATATATATATATATATATATATATATATATATATATATATATATATATATATATATATATACACACATATATATACACATATATATACACATATATGTATATACATATATTTATTTATATATATATTATACACACACACACACACACACACACACACACACACACACACACACACACACACACACACACACACGAGCAGCTTAGAAGCCTGTTGCAACCAAGCAGAGCTCTGCATTCATCCAAAGATGTTTTTTTACTTGAAGTGCCCAAAACTAACTTAAAACTAGGGACAATGATTTCAGAACATTTTCAAAATGGAACTTATTGACTGGAAATCTAAATACAGAACTGCAGTGAATTTGTTTAACTAGGTATGTGAGAGTGTTCAATCTCGCCTTTGTTCTTACACATGGGTTCGGAGCCGATCCCCGGCTCCGTGCCGGCCGACTGCAAGCTCTGCATCGAGAAGAAGCTCGAGGACATCTAATACCCACAATCCCCCTCTGCCTTTACCTCAGATCTAGTTTGCCGCTGCTGCAGGTCACAGACAACCACAGTTCCTGTGTCTACTGTCTTGGCCCTCTCCACTTACAAGAGGACTGCTCTATTTGTCACTCTTTTAGTGGGAGGGTCATGACAGATAGGCGCAGGAAACTGATGGATAGAGGATTGCTGAAACCCTCTTTCCAGGAGGCTTTGGATGCTTCAGACCAGGCATCCAAGTCTTGAAGGTCGAAGGCGGAGCCAAAGTCATCGGCTCCGAGCTCTTGAGTCTAGTTAGATCACCGGTTCCACAGACTTCGGGCCGAGTGTTCAACTGTTGGCAGTTTCCAGCCTCGAGTCTTGGAACCGGTGACGGAGCTCTCCACCGACTCTGCTGAGGTCGGCCGTCTTCGATCCCTTCGACTCGTTCTTCTAGAGCCCTTTCCGACACCGACGTGGACCGTGTGGTGCAGAAACTTATGGAGCATACGGCCCTGTCCAAGCTTATTTCGGTCTCCTCTCAGTTGATGTCGAGACTTGAAGGCCTGCCACTATCTCCATCTGTTCCTCCTCCGAGACCTGTTCAGTCTTCGGAGCCGGAAGAAGCTGACCTGATGATTGTGGAGCCCTCGGTGCCAGAACCGTCTTTTTCTCGGTCGGCACCGTTTACCTCGACTCCATCCGATCCGGCACCGGAGTCTCGGGCCCGAAGATCTGTCCTTGGTTCCGGGACCGAGTCGGACCGATGTTTCGGTTCCGACTCTCCCTCTCGGGGCCTCGGCATGGATCGATTCGGTTCCGTCCTCGGGGTCGGTGCCTTCGGCTCCTGTTTCGGGGATTCTTCCCATTTCTTCGGAACCGGGAGATACCTCGACTCGGGACCCGGGGGCCTTCGATCTCATGAGGAAGGTGTTGTCTACTCAGACAACCACATCAGCAGGTACAGTTTCTCCTCCCCGCAAAGGACCGTTATCCTCCTCTGCACCCACGGCCACGTCCAAGCGTCGGGCACCAGTGTCTCAGCCACCCCTGGAGGGTGCCCCCTCTTCCTCGGAGGCTTCTTCGGATGCTCCCAACGAAGAAGTTCCTAGGAAAAGACTGTGTAAGAGGAGACACTTGGATTCTCCACAAGAATCCTTGACATCTGATACTGACTTAGATGAGTCAGAAGGGTCCCCTAAGTCACCTTCAGAGGATGTCTCTTTGCTGACATCTTGGAGATCCTTAAACAGAGAGGTGACTGGCAAGCCCTCCCCCCTTCTGAGGATGAGTCAGTTTTGCTGAAGGCATTTGGTGCCCGTCCTTCCTCCTCCTGGGTCACTCCGCCTTTGATGAGTTAATGGAATTGATTGCTCAAGGGCGTGGGAGACTCCTGACACGGTGGAACCTGTCCCTAGGAAGCCAAATAAGTACATCACGGCACCACAGGACAAAGCTTACCTTACCAAAGGAGTTCCGTAGACGCCATGGTGGTGGCAGCGGCCACGAAAAAGGAGATGTCGGAGTCTTCCTCATCTGTCCATCCGCCTAACAAAGATTCTAGGACCATGGACAGATACGGGAAGCATTTTCAGTTCAGCGGCTTTCTCTATCCCTGAACTATTTGACCCATTTTACACGTTTACAGAGGGATCTAGTCAAAGAGTTGGGAGATACCCTCCAGGGTGCTACAGATGCCGCTGTCTCAGAGAAAGTTACAGCGCATCTCAACACCCTCACGTCCATTGTGAACTTCGTCCATGAGGCTGATATCCTATGCAGCCGAAGGATCGAGTAGGGCAGCGGCTTCAGCGATTGCTCTTTGTAGGCAATCCTGGATGCGCTTATGTTCGTTTGGAAGCCTTCAAGTCTTCCTTTACTAACGCCCCATTTGATGGAGCCACACTTTTGGCCCTAAAGTAAAGGAGACCCTTACCCGGTGTGAACAGGAAGGAAAGACTCTGTCTGCTGTCGGAGTCCGTTTTCCACCCTTCCAGACCGTACCCCAAAGGGCAACGTGGTGGGAAAATGTGGTTTCAAAACCTCAAGGATCTTTTCCAAACACACAGGGTGATGCCCCTCTAGAGGCAGAGGGGGGCAGAGGTAGAAGACGCCCTGGCGGCAGAGGGGTCCCAAAACCAAGGTGACAGGGATAACCTCCTGGCAAACCTTTTCAGCACTCCTGAGAGGAGGCCCGACTGTCCTGCTCTGGAGGCAGTCGGGGTCGCTTAGCTTTATACCCTCAGGCCTGGCAAAACCTTTCTTCAGACAATTGGGTAAAAGCGTTGTTACCAGAGGTTACAAAATCCCATTTCTATCCACCCCATTCCAAAGAAAAACTCCCAGATGTACCACCCCATCTGCGAGACCCAGCAGCTACAGAAATTTCAAAGCTGCTAAGAAAAAGAGTCATCCAACCAGTCCCAGCGGACCAAATAGGATTCGGAACTTACTCAAGGTTCTTTTTAGTTCCAAAGAAAACAGGGGACTGGAGGCCAATTCTGGACCTAAGTCATCTCAACACCTTTGTCAAGAAGGAAAAGTTCGAATGGTCACGCTTCAATCGATCCTTCCATTCTTACAGAAAGACGACTGGATGTGCTCAATAGATCTGAAGGACGATACTACCACATCAAAATGGCCAGGGCGTCCAGGGATCACTTGCGCCCGGCTGGGAGCCAGTCACTATCAGTTTCGAGCCCTGCCCTTTGGCCTGACCACAGCCCCAGGGTCTTCACCAAATGCATGGCAGTGGTAGCGTCTCATCTGAGGCCTAGGATTCCAGGTGTTTCCGTATCTGGACGACTGGCTCCTGTCTGCCACCACCAGGCGTCAACTGATACAAGCCAGGGATTACTCCTACAACTTTGTATACACCTTGGCATTTCAGTAAATTTCGAAAAATCTTTGCTACAGCCATCACAGCATATCTTATTTATAGGAGCGGAATTGGATATCGCCAGTTAGTTCTAAAACTTCCGACAGAAAGAATACTAGCGCTTCAATTCAACATTTCCTTCTGCTGTCGTCCAGAAAATCCCCAGCAAAATTGTTCTGAAAGTTTTGGGTCTCATGGCAGCTTCTCTCATAGCGATACCATTGGGAAGACTGCACATGAGAGTGCTACAATGGCTTCTATTTGCACAATGGTCATTCCAACAACTTCCACTGACTCACGAAATTTTGATAACGAAAACATGCAAATCACACCTAATGTGGTGGTTACAGACTTGCAACCTATCCGGCGGAAGACCATTTGTGCTACCCACACCGTCAGCGACGATAACCACGGACGCTTCCCTGATAGGGTGGGGGGGCATCTTTCAGGGACAGACAGTCCAAGGCGAATGGACCAATCTGAGTACAATCTGCACATCAATGTTCTGGAGTTGAGGGCAGTGTTTTTGGCGTTGCAACACTTTGCTCCCCTTCTTCCTCCAGGGACCATTGCAGTTCAAACAGACAACATGTCCGTAGTCTGGTACATAAACAAGCAAGGGGGAACCAGGTCCTACCAACTATGCAGAGAGGCCATGAGAATTTGGCGATGGGCAGAGTCCACGGTCGCTTTCTCATCGCACCGCACATCCCGGTGTCATCCAACGTCATAGCCGACAGGCTGAGCAGGGCAATACTATTGCCTCACGAGTGGTCCCTCAAACAGTCAGTTGCGGAAAAGATTTTTCAAATGGGGCCAGCCTACCTGCGATCTGTTTGCTCCAATGAACGCCAAATGCAGGAGCTACTTTGCCCTATTACCCCTCCAGGGAAGTCCCAAGGGACGCTGGTGCACGATTGCCCCCGGGTCTCCTATATGCTTTTCCTCCATTTCCCCTGATTGCAAAGTTTCTGCAGAAAGCAAACAACCTTCAGAGGACTATAATTCTCATTGCTCCGTTCTGGCCTTGTCAAATTTGGTTCCCCTTTCTCTTGCATCACCGCATTCGGGGACCTTGGATGCTGGACCCAGAGCCAGATCTACTGACTCACTCGTCAGGAGTTCCTCACCCATCCCTGGAATCTCTCCATCTAGCAGCTTGGCTGCTCCGCTTCTTACACAGCCAGGTCAATTCCACTTACATCGGCGGTTCAAGATATTTTGGTAGCTTCTCATAAAGTTTCCACTACAAAGACTTATACTAGTAAATGGAAACGTTTTGTTTTCTGGGCGGAGTCACATCAGTTGGACCCTGTTACAGCTCCGTTGAATAAGGTCTTAGAATTTCTAACCGAATTATTTCAGGAAGGAGCTTCTCCGGCTACCTTAAGAGTACAATTGGCTGCCATTTCTAGCTGTCATATAGAAGAAAGTGGTGCACCTATTATGGCTCACAGACTCTGTAAAGCCTTTTTAAAAGGTTCCTTTCATATCAGACCACCAGTCAGAAGTCCGACATCACCATGGAATTTAAATTTATTGCTCTCTAAATTGATGTTACCACCCTTTGAACCAGCTTCAAGTTGCACTTTGAAATTTTTGTCATGGAAAACATTATTTCTAGTGGCTATTACATCGGCTAGACGGGTGTCTGAGCTGCAGGCCCTTTCGGTCAAACATCCCTATTTAATTTTTCATTCTGACAGAGTATCCCTACGCACTAATCCATCCTTTCTTCCCAAAGTTTGTTCTACTAGTAATATTAACCAGTCCATTGAATTACCCACCTTCTTTAAAGACCACTCTAATAAATTAGAGTATATGTTGCACAAACTGGACGTCCATAGACAACTCAGATTTTATTTGGATAGAACAAAAGATCACAGGAAATCTGATCAGCTATTTATAGCTTTTGCTGACAGCAGAAAGGGTCTTGCAGTTACTTAAACGAACTCTTTCAAGTGGCTAACTGATTGTATCATTTATGTTTATGAGAATTCTGATCAAACATTATCAGCAAAACCCAGAGGACATTCTACCAGATCAATTTCTACATCTTTGGCTCATGCAGCTCGTTTACCTTTAGACATCATTTGTGCGGCTGCTACTTGGGCTAAACCACATACATTTATTTCTCATTACAAAGTGGACAGGGTTTCTAGGGATAGGGCAACCTTTGGTTCCACTGTGCTCAAGAACGTTCTCCCTTGAGTTCCTCAGGATCATGGAGCTAGGGACGCTACCCATGTGTAAGAACAAAGGCGAGATTGAACACTCTCACATAAAGAAGTTATGTCCTTACCATAACGTTCCATGTGGAGTGTTCATCTCGCTTTGTTATTACACCCACCCTCCCACCCTTAGGAAGAGCGTTCGATTTGGTGCCTGGTCTGGAGTATTCTCCTTCTGCTGTTGCAGTGTTGGTGTTGCTATCATACCCCTGGTATGTTTGTATATATGTAATTATGTATATAGTTTGGCATGTATGCGTGATTGTTGTCTGGTTTGCTTGCAAACTAGATCTGAGGTAAAGGCAGAGGGGGATTGTGGGTATTAGATGTCCTCGAGCTTCTTCTCGATGCAGAGCTTGCAGTCGGCCGGCACGGAGCCGAGGATCGGCTCCGAACCCATGTGTAATAACCAAGGCGAGATGAACACTCCACATGGAACGTTATGGTAAGGACATAACTTCTTTTTTCTTCAGATGGCCTTTAGAAGAGCCTGCTGTGTGAGTGAGTTTGGTTTATGGTTTTGGTTTGTATACTAAAGTTAATTTGTTGCAGAACTTTTATATTTGAATGTTAAATGTTCTAAGTTATGAACACATGCAGGTGATTGGTGTGACAGAGCAAGATGCAGAGGACAGGAAGAAATGGAAACAGGTGATCTGCTGTGGCGACCCCTGACGGGAACAGCCGAAAGAAGATGATTATCTTATTATTTTAGATTAGATTATGTTGAGGTGCAAGAGATTCGTTTGGTTTGGGTATTTGATGGTATGGAATGCAAGACATAGAACTCCTCTTAGGAGCCTGTAAGAGACAAGTATATGAGTAGGGTTTCAAGCCTGTCTTGGAAGCTAAAGGTTTTCAGACCAATATTCTTTTTAGTTAGAAAGCTTTAGTACCTTTTTAGTTGCATGATATATCTGACTAGGTTCAAGCCAAAAAGTTCATTGCACTCTGTAACTGGTCTAAGTAGGGTTGAGTACAGGCTGATGATAACATCTTCTGACCTGAATGAGATGTGTTTAGAAATTAGTTTGGCTAGACTTGATTTCCTGACTACTGTTGCCACTTGGAGACTGAAGGAGAGGGAGTTATCAACTCAGGTGCCAAGGTCCCTGACTACTGTTTTCTGTTTGGAGTGGGATACTGGTTATACTGTAAGTTGTAGACATGAGGCATTTATCAAACATAACAGTACTGCACCTATTTGCTTTCAGTTTTTTGTACACCATTGATTTGTAAGGACTACTTCTTGTAGCAGTTTTATGTATGAAAAGGAGTGAAGAATAGCACCCAGCTTGCAGTCACTGACAAATATGGTTAGCTGTAGGCCTGAGTTTATGGTATAGCGGGCAGAAAAGTATCTTCCAAAAAAAGGAGCAGTCCAAACACTGAGTCTTGGGGTACTCCACCTGTTACTTTAATACTTTTTGAAATGGTACCGCTATCTTATCTTCCAGCCAATTTGCAGTTCTTCCATCCATGTAAGAGTCTTCTTTGAGGTCTTTTATTTTATTTACAATGCAAGCTTGGGGTACAGGGTCAAAGTCCTTGGCCATATTAATATATGTTGTATAGACTGAATGACTTCAGTCCACAATCTCTTTGACATTTTCAAAGAAAATTGCAAAACTGAGTAGACATGGCCTGTCATTGACAAAAAAATATACAATTGTGCATCAGGTTCTGTGAGGTTTTGAATATCATACATTATGATGTCAGAGTTAACGTGTTCCATGGTCTTGTAAATTACACTGGTTAGGCTGATGAGTCTGTAATTCACAGGGTCTGTGGCAGGATCCCTTTGCAGAGGGATATTACAACAGCTGTTTTCCACACCTCAGTGGTATACCTTCTGGACAGGCTTAAGTTAAACAGGTACAGAAAAGGTTCAGTGAGACCTTGTTTTGAGCTATTTATTAGGCATCAGGGTAAATTGTTTGACCCCATGGAAGAGTTGCTTTTAATTTTTGATAGCGCAGTCACAATCTGCTCCATAATGATCTTGTATTGTATGGGACTTGGAGAATTTGCATAATATCAGTGACTGTTGCTGGGGAAAAGTTAGAACTAAATTTGTCTGCCAGTAAGTTAGTTATATCTTTAGGACCAGAGTGGGTAGTACCACTTAGTTTTAAAACGTTTATGGGTATTATTGCTCATTTTAAATGAAGTAATTTAAGAAGAATTTGTTGTCTTCAGATGCTAGTTTTAATTTTTGTTACGCTCTAATCTTCCTAATGCTCTCTTAGTTCCTTACTGACTTTTGATAGTGTCTTTAGTGTGGGTAGCTATAGATTTCCTATAGGACTTTAGAAGTTTTCTGTTTCTTTTGTTAAAGAGATTATTTACACTGGTGGACCACCAAGGTTTATTTTTAAATTCTCCCCCTGCTCCCCACCCTAGTTAAAGTTCTGCATTACAGTATCCAAGATATGAAGATATCAGTACATGAATTTATTTTTTCAAAGTCTTAGGCTGGTATTAAGTACTTAATCCTGGAAATATTCTTCATATGATAATATGACTTAAGACACCACTTGGTCCTTCAGTATCAGCAGATTCAGATATCACTTTCAGGTTATGCACACACAGTTTAAACTCTGACATGTTCGTAAGTTCTTTTGCAGTAGATATGCCTTTAGGTCATCAAGGAAGACAGCTTCCTTCAGACTTAGGTCAAAAGCTAAATCTCCAATAAAGTTAACATTTTCCTTATAATCTACGTTCTCTGATCTTCTTATGTCAAGTGGCAGTTTATTGCACAGATTTGGTATACATTCATTATCTAAGAACTTCTAAACTTTATTTTATTTAGATTAATGATACAGTTTCCCACCACAAATTACTAACTGTTCTTTCCAAATTAATCCTCAGTCCTTCTGTTCTCATATGGTTTCATAGTTATCTAAATGGTTGCCAACAAGCAGTAAAATGGCAGCATGACCTCTCTACACGTCTTCCCATTACATTAGGGTTCCCGCAAGGATGAATCCTTGGCCCTTTACTTTTCAGTATCTTTACAAATGACCTTAGTACTGCTACTTCACTAGCTTCCATTGTCCAATATGCAGATGACACAACACTTCAACACCTGCAAGACATATCCCAGAAGTCCTTCTCTGATATTGAATTATGGCTATCTAAATCTCAGCCCTTACTTAACCCCAGAAAAACACAATGTATGATCTAACAACCTACTAGACTCTCATACATCCTTGCCACCTTCTATATTACTTCTGTCAGTAATGCAAAAATCATCCCTGGACCTCAAACGAAATTACTTGGTATTATAGTTGATAACCTACGGTTTGATCGACATACTTCCCAAACAATCAAGAAAGTTCACAAAAAAATGGGTATCTTATACAGGAACAACAAATTCCTAACTAATACTTCTAGGATTTCTATTTCTAGAATCCATCTCCTGTCAACCTTGCTGTATGCCTCCCTAATTCTTGTTAATCTAAAAAAGGCAGATTAAGGAAACTTGAAATATGCTACAATAATATAGCAAAATTTGCTACTGACTGTCCACATCAGGCACACCACTGTTATTCCTTAAAAAAAACTATCTTGGCTATAACTACCGCAGCTACTATCATACAATCAACTAATCATGGCACAGAAATTATTATATCAGGCTGAAAAAATTCCAGCTCTGTTAAACATTTTAAAACCTTATTTTACTAATTGTAGTCTTAGATCTGAAAACAAATCACTACTACAAGTGAGCAAATCAGTCAACACTGCCAGTGATTCCCTATAGTCCCACTGTTTAGCAAAAGTCTGGAATTCACTTCCCCTTCCTATTAGAACTACTACCAATGCCCAAAAGTTAAAAAAATTCCCTAAAAAGTTTCCATAATGACTCTTGGCTTTGTACCTGTACTAGTCCAGGATAAGTGGCCATAGAATTGCTTATTCTTGATATCCTAGCTCTTTCTAATAGCTATATTTAAACTTTCTTAATATTGTAATATTTAACTGAATTGTTACTTTAAAAAAACTGTACCTGCTAGATCTATGTTAATTTGTACTTTGTCTCTGTTAATTTGTCTTTTGCAATATGTATATTGTCTGAAAAATGTTATTGACTACTGTATAATTTCTGTAATAGTATGTGTTTATGCACTTTTAAGATACACGTGGAGCTTTTCTCCACTGAAAACAGGATTTTGACCCAGTCGGACTTTCCCGGTAACCAAATGTAAATAAATAAATAAATAATAATGTGATACTATGCCTGTAGGTTTTAGTGTTTCTATATAATTCCAAATTTAAAAGTGCTTGAAGTTTCTCATCATAAAATCCTTTGTATGTTAAGATTAATTTACCATGAATGCACCTATACTGCTTCATTGAAATTGATGTGCCTCCTTGAAATCGATTACATGTATAGGTCTCTAGTCGTGGGACTGCGCACATATCTGCTGACCTCACAAGACACAAATGTAGTGAAAGTTTTGAAATATGAGGAGAATAAATCTAAGATGACTTATCTGCTTAATCTAGCAGAAGCATATTGGCATCAAGCTGGAATGGAAATCAAACCAGAAGTAGATAAAAATCAGGCAGCAACTGAATGTGCCAAAAAACAAAAGAAAGAATAAAAGGTGAATGACCAGATGAGAAGGCATGAAATGTGGAAAATGCATAAATATAATTGCAAGTATAGAAAACTTCTGGAAGAACCTTATGTTGATCAGGAACAAACGCAGGAATGGTTAAGGAGAGGCAAATTCAAACCAAGAGATGAGAAGTTGATATTGGCAGCACAAAATGGTGGGCTACATACACGTTGGGTTACAAAGTCCTTTGAACATGTGGGAAAACAGACAAATGTAGGTTTTGTAAAACCGAATTGGAAAGAGTCGCACACCTTGTTGCTGGTTGTGACTTACTAATGGCAGAAAGACTGTATACTGAAAGGCATAATAATGTGGCAAGACTGTTGCACTGAGGATTATGCAAACATTTTGGTATTGAAGAGCCTGAATGAAACATGAGCCACAAAGCATCATAGAAAATGATGAAGTCTACATCACATGGGATCACCTATTACCAACAGTTCCAAAGATAGATGCTAGAAAACCAGCTATAGTGGTCCATGAAAAGAAGACAAAAGTAACATTGATCATTGAAATTGCCACATCCAGTGACTACAGTGTCTTGTGTACTGAGAAACACAAAGTTATAAAATATCAGGATCTGCAGGCAGAAATGAGAGCAATGTGGAAGAAAGATACCCAGACATTTCCAACAGTAGTAGGACCAACGGGTCTTATAAAAAAGAATCTACAATCGTATTTAGATATGTTAACAATATATGTAACCCCATATGAATTGCAGAAGGAGTCATTACTGAACACATTGCAGCTGTTGCGAAGTGCACTTTTGGCTGACATCAAAGACTGAAACAATACTAATTTCATGAGCTTTAACCGTGCTTTGACTTAGGAGTGGGGCCAATTCCCATCATGGTATTAGAAACCCAAAAGATTTGTAGAAATTAAAAAAAACAAGTTATAAAGGTTTAAATGCTTATATCCATGTAATTAAAATTTTAAATTGTGGTAACATTTTTTGAAATTGTTTTCCTGCACCATCTCTACATTTTTAATTGACCAACAGAATCCTGACAAAAATATTACTTTCTAAAATTGGTCATGTTTTGTATAAACTGACCAAACAGTTCTTGTCGCCGGTTAAAAATATTGTAATAGTATTCCTATTTGCTTTAATGCCTTACAGTATACTCTGTGTACTCATTTGCTAAATACAAATATAGATGTTATTGTAATACCAAGATCTTTAAATTCACTTACTTGTGTCAAAATATTAGACTGTAATGTAAGAATAGTATTTTTTTAATACCGGGCCTAGCAGAATGTATAATTTTGCATTTATCAATGTTAAATTGAAATGTAGAAGTACTGGCTCTTGTCACAATATCTTTCATGTACAAGTTGATAGTTTCATAGTTCACATCACTAATTATAAAGAAAACAGTTTTACAATTGTCAGAATGCTTACTCAGCCAACAGTTGTTTATTTTAGAAATTGTAGTAAATACAAAGTTAATTAACACCGGACCAATATATATATGTACTTTTGGTGAGGTAAGGAGTAAAACGTTTTGGCCATGTCCAAATAAATAACAAGCAAAGACAGACTCAAAGCCACAGACATTGTTATCTTGTCATAAATCTATATTAGATTTGTAACAGCTGATCTCCCTTTAATGAAACCTTGCTGGTTAGTGTCTGCAAGAGCAAGCTGTTTTCCTTCTCACTCTAGTAAGTTTGTAGTACATGGAGTGCAGTTACTGTCCTCAGAGGGCAGTTAAGTGACATTCTACTTCACTGCTACTGTAGCGCGTGACCCAATCTTAGTGATGGTTAGAAAGGTGGTTAACAATTGTTAAGCCCTACCTATACGCTGTTAAGATCACATCTGATGCTAGCCACTAAGAGCTTACTGTTGGCCAGTAAATAAGGGCAGCAGAACATGAAATAGGTTAATTTCAACTCAGGTTCTGTCTGATGTCTACAACATTACACTTACTGAATAGATATTTGGGAACCAGGTTTACACAGGAATATGTAAAGATGTAAAGCAGTTCCCAACTGCATTACCGACTTTCAAAGCAGGCACTGTGCTTCTCTCTCTTTTAATTTTCTGTAACTGATAGTACATGGAGCAGACAAATCTCCACGCACTACAAAGAATTATGATTGTGTTTCCGATTGTAATTAATATTAAGTGCTCTTGACATGGACGCCAAGATTCACCTCTTGAGCTTCACTGTCTAGATGAATTTCTTAGCATCCATGTCTCGAGCACATAATAAGACCTGATCATAATCCTCTGTGTTGTACATCTTTCAAATCATTTGCCCAAAATAGAGACTAAGTTGATGGGTCTATAATTTTGAACATCTGTTGTACTGCCCTTTTTATTTATTGGAGTGATATGTGACAGTTTTTCAAGAAATTTGAGCTGTTTGTGTTTGAAGTAACATTAAAAATTTTAAAGAGGATTGACTGCAGTTCATATGTTATATTGCACAGCAGTGTCAGTGGCTCAATAGGTAGCTCACTTATCTTTGGTGCTGAAAGATTAGAAGGCTGTGGGTTTTGTTGGAACTTGATTTTATTGGATTGCTGATGCTGCCATTCCTCAGTACATCATCCTTCAGATAAGATCTAAACTGAAATCCCATCTACTTATGTTGGTTGTAGCTCTGGTGGATGTAAAAGATCCCGCAGCACCTATCAAAAAGAGTAGGGGTCCTTTATTTATATACAAAATAACTCTTATTTACAAAATATTTACAGATGTACAATTTTTCTGTAAGTAGTAGTACATGGAGCAGACAAATCTCCATGCACTACAAAGAATTACGATTGTAACTCCGATCGTAACTTAATAATGTGAGAGTGTTCAATCTCGCCTTTGTTCTTACACATGGGTTCGGAGCCGATCCTCGGCTCCGTGTCGGCCGCCTGCAAGCTCTGCATCGAGAAGAAGCTCGAGATCACCTAATACCCACAATCCCCCTCTGCCTTTACCCCAGATCTAGTTTGCCGCTGCAGCGTTCGCATCACTGGGTCGAGCTCGAGCACCTCAGATAAGATTTAGAATTTTATTCTTGTTTTTTCTCTGGTACTTTAGTATTATAAGCTGTTTAATAATAATTTGTGTGAGTGTGGTAAGGTATAAGGGAATCTCGGTTCCGTTAAAGTTATAAAACTTAGTCAGAGTTCTCTTCGGGGCCTACCACCCCTTATTGGATTTGACAACCGGATTGACTTCACTACTGGATTTGACAATTTTACCGGACTTGACTCTTTTCTGGATTTGACTATCTTTCTACTTACTTTGACATGTCTGAAAAGGCCAAATCAGGGTTCAAGCGTTGCCAATGTGGGCAAAAAATGTCAGTAACTGACAACCATAGTTCCTGTGTCTACTGTCTTGGCCCTCTCCATCTGCAAGAAGACTGCTCTATTTGTCATTCTTTCAGTGGGAGGGTCATGACAGATAGGCACAGGAAATTAATGGACAGGGGTTTATTAAAACCTTCCTTTCAGGAGGCTCTGGATGCTTCTGACCAGGCATCCAAGTCCTCGAAGGAATCGAAGACGTCGGAGCCCAAGTCATCGGCTCCGAGCTCTTCGACTAAAGTTAGATCACCGGTTCCACAGACTTCGGGGCCGAGTGTTCAACTGTTGTCAGTTTCCGAGCCTCGAGTCTTGGAACCGGTGATGGAGCTCCCTCCCTCGACACTATTGAGGTTGGCTCCGTCTTCGGTTCCTTCGACCCGTTCTTCTAAGCTCTCCGATATTGATGTGGCCCGTGTGGTGCAGAAGTTATTGGAACATTCGGCCCTATCCAAGCTTATTTCGGTTTCCACCCAGTTGGTGTCGAAACTTGAAGGCCTCCCATTGTCTCCATCCATTCCTCCTCCGAGACCTGTCCAGTCTTTGGAGCCGGAAGAGGTTGATCTACTGATTGTGGAGCCCTCGGGGCCAGAACCGTCTTTTTCTCGGTCTGCTCCTTTCACCTCGACTCCGTCGGATCCGGTACCGGAGTCTCGGAGCCGACGATCTGTCCTTGGTTCCGGGGCCGAGAGTCGAACCGACGTTTCGGTTCCGACTCTTCCCCTCGGGGCCTCGGCGCGGATCGATTCGGCTCCGTCCTCGGGGTCGATGCCTTTGGTGCCTGTCTCGGGGATTCTTCCCATTTCTTCGGAACCGGGAGATTCTTCGACTCGGGACCCGGGGGCCTTCGATCTCATGAGGAAGGTGTTGTCTACCCAGACAACCACATCAGTAGAAGCAGCCTCTCCTCCCCATAAAGGACCGTTATCTTCCTCTGCACCAACGGCCACATCCAAGCGTCGAGTACCGGTGTCTCAGCCACCCCTGGAGGGTGCCCCCTCTTCCTCGGAGGCTTCTTCGGATGCTCCCCCCGAAGAGGTCCCTAGGAAAAGATTGTGTAAGAGGAGACACTTAGATTCTCCACAAGAATCTTTAACATCCGATACTGACTTGGATGAGTCAGAAGGGTCCCCAAAGTCACCTACGGAAGATGTCTCCTTTTCTGACATCTTGGAGATCCTGAAGCAGAGAGGTGATTGGCAGTCCCTCCCCCCTTCTGAGGATGAGTCAGTCTTGCTGAAGGCATTTGGTGCTCGCCCTTCCTCCTCCTGGGTCACTCCGCCCTTCGATGAGTTAATGGAGTTGATTGCTCGAAGGGCATGGGAGACACCTGACATGGTGGAACCGGTCCCTAGGAAGCCTAATAAGTACATCACTGCACCCCAAGACAAGGCTTACCTCACTAAAGGAGTTCCAGTAGACGCCATGGTGGTGGCAGCGGCCACGAAAAAGGAGATGTCGGAGTCTTCCTCATCTGTCCATCCGCCTAACAGAGATTCTAGGACTATGGACAGATATGAGAAGCGCATTTTTAGTTCAGCGGCTTTTTCTATGCGTTCCCTGAACTATTTGACTCATTTTACATGCTTACAGAGGGATCTAGTCAAAGAGTTGGGAGATACCCTCCAGGGTACTACAGATGCTGCGGTCTCAGAGAAAGTTTCGGCACATCTAAATACCCTTACATCCATTGTTAACTCATCCATGAGGCTGATATCATACGCAGCCGAAGGATCGAGTAGGGCAGCGGCTTCAGCGATTGCTCTTCGTAGGCAATCCTGGATGCGCTTATGTTCATTTGCGGAAGCCTTCAAGTCTTCCTTTACTAACGCCCCATTTGATGGTGCCACACTTTTTGGCCCTAAAGTAAAGGAGACCCTTACCCGGTGTGAACAGGAGGGAAAGACTCTGTCTGCTGTCGGAGTCCGTTTTTCCACCCTTCCAGACCGTACCCCAAAGGGCAACGTGGTGGGAAAATGTGGTTTCGAAAACCCCAAGGATCTTTCCCAGGCACACAGGGTGATGCCCCCTCTAGAGGCAGAGGAGGGGGCAGAGGTGGAAGATGCCGCCCGGCGGCAGAGGGGTCCGCAAAACCAAGGTGACAGGGATACCCCTGGTAAACCTTTCCAGCATTCCTGAGAGGAGGCCCGACTGTCCTGCTCTGGACGCAGTCCGGGGTCGCTTAGCTTTATACCCTCAGGCCTGGCAAAACATTACTACAGACAACTGGGTAAAAAGCGTTGTTACCAGAGGTTACAAAATACCATTCCTATCCACCCCATTCCAAAGAAAAAACTCCCAGATGTACCACCCCATCTGCGAAACCCAGCAGCTATAGAAATTTCAAAGTTGCTAGAAAAAAGAGTCATCCAACCAGTCCCAGCGGACCAAATAGGATTCGGGACTTACTCAAGGTTCTTTTTAGTTCCAAAGAAGGCAGGGGACTGGAGGCCGATTCTGGACCTAAGCAACCTCAACACCTTTGTCAAGAAGGAAAAGTTCCGAATGGTCACGCTTCAATCGATCCTTCCATTCCTACAGAAGGACGACTGGATGTGCTCAATAGATCTGAAGGACGCATACTACCACATCAAAATGGCCAGGGCGTCCAGGGATCATTTGCACTTCTGGCTGGGAGCCAGTCACTACCAGTTTCGAGCCCTGCCCTTTGGTCTGACCTCAGCCCCCAGGGTTTTTACCAAATGCATGGCAGTGGTAGCGTATCATCTGAGGCGCCTAGGATTCCAGGTGTTTCCGTATCTGGACGACTGGCTCCTGTCTGCCACCACCAGGCGTCAACTGATACAGGCCAGGGATTACACCCTACAACTTTGTATTCACCTCGGAATTTCCGTAAATTTCGAAAAATCTTTACTACAGCCATCACAGCATATCTTATTCATAGGAGCGGAATTAGATACGCATCATTTGGTTCTAAGGCTTCCTACAGAAAGGATAGTCGCACTTCAAAACAACATTTCTCTCCTGCTGTCATCCAAAAAATCCCCGGCAAAGCTGGTTCTGGAGGTCTTGGGTCTCATGGCAGCTTCTCTCATTGCGATACCATTGGGAAGACTGCACATGAGAGTTCTACAATGGCTGCTGTTTGCACAATGGTCATTCCAACAGCTACCTCTGACACACGAAATTCTTATAACAAACACATGCAAATCACACCTAACTTGGTGACTTCAGACTTGCAACCTTTCCAGCGGAAGACCATTTGTGCTACCCACACCGTCAGCGACGATAACCACGGACGCTTCCCTGATAGGGTGGGGGGGCATCTTTCAGCGACAGACAGTCCAAGGTGAATGGACCAATCTGGAGTACAATCTGCACATCAATGTTCTGGAGTTGAGGGCAGTGTTTTTAGCGTTGCAACACTTTGCTCCCCTTCTTCCTCTAGGGACTATTGCAGTTCAGACAGACAACATGTCCGTAGTCTGGTACATAAACAAGCAAGGGGGAACCAGGTCTTATCAACTTTGCAGAGAGGCCATGAGAATTTGGCAATGGGCGGAGTCCACGGGTCGCTTTCTGATCGCAACGCACATCCCGGGGTCATCCAACGTCATAGCCGACAGGCTGAGCAGAGCAATACTGTTGCCTCACGAGTGGTCCCTCAAACAGTCAATTGCGAACATGATATTTCGCAAGTGGGGCCAGCCTTCCTGCGATCTGTTTGCGTCTCCAATGAACGCCAAATGCAGGAGCTACTTTGCCCTATTACCCCCTTCAGGGGAAGTCCCCAGGGACACGCTGTTGCACGATTGGCCCCCGGGTCTCCTGTATGCTTTTCCTCCATTTCCCCTGATTGCAAAGTTTCTGCAGAAAGCCAACAACCTTCAGAGGACGATAATCCTCATTGCCCCATTCTGGCCTCGTCAGATTTGGTTCCCCTTTCTATTGCATCACCGCATTCGGGGACCTTGGATGCTGGACCCAGAGCCAGATCTACTGACTCACTCGTCAGGAGTTCCTCACCCATCTCTCGAATCACTCCATCTAGCAGCTTGGCTGCTCCGCTTCCCTTTCTAGCCAGGTCTGATTCCCTTACACCGGCGGTTCAGAATATTTTAGTGGCTTCTCATAAAGCTTCCACTACAAAGACCTACACCAGTAAATGGAAACGTTTCGTCTTCTGGGCTAATTCACATCATTTGGACCCTGTTATAGCCCCGTTAAACAAGATCTTGGAGTTTTTGACAGAATTGTTTCATGAAGGAGCTTCTCCTGCTACTTTAAGAGTGCAGTTGGCTGCCATTTCTAACTTTCATGTGGAAGAATGTGGTGCGCCTATTATGGCTCACAGACTTTGTAAAGCTTTTTTAAAGGGATCTTTTCATATCAGACCACCAGTTAGAATTCCTACATCACCGTGGAATTTGAACCTCTTACTTTCTAAATTGATGTTGCCCCCCTTTGAACCAGCCTCAATCTGCCCATTGAAATTTTTATCGTGGAAAACTCTATTCCTGGTGGCCATTACATCCGCTAGGCGAGTGTCTGAGCTTCAAGCTCTTTCTATTAAACACCCTTATTTAATTTTCCACTCTGACAGAGTATCCCTTCGCACTAATCCATCCTTTCTCCCCAAAGTTTGCTCTACTAATAATATTAATCAGTCCATTGAATTACCCACCTTCTTCAAAAACCACTCTAATAAATTAGAGTATATGTTGCACAAATTGGATGTCCATAGACAACTCAGATTTTATTTGGATAGAACAAAAGATCACAGGAAAGCTGATCAACTGTTTGTAGCCTTTGCTGACAGCAGAAAGGGTGTAGCAGTTACGAAACGAACTCTTTCCAAATGGCTAACTGATTGTATCACATAAGTTTATGAGGCTTCTAATCAAACATTATCGGTCAAACCTAAAGGACATTCTACGAGATCAGTGTCTACATCCTTAGCTCACGCAGCTCGCTTACCATTAGACACGATTTGTGCGGCTACTACTTGGGCTAAACCACATACATTTATCTCTCATTACAAAGTGGACAGGGTTTCTAGGGATAGGGCAACCTTTGGTTCCACTGTGCTCAAGAACGTTCTCCCGTGAGTTCCTCAGGATCATGGAGCTAGCGACGCTACCCATGTGTAAGAACAAAGGCGAGATTGAACACTCTCACATATAGAAGTTATGTCCTTACCATAACATTCCATGTGGAGTGTTCATCTCGCCTTTGTTATTACACTCCCACCCTTAGGAAGAACGTTCGATTTGGTGCCTGGTCTGGAGTATTCTCCTTCTGCAGTTGCATTAGTTGTATTGTATGATACACTTGTGTATATATATATATATATATATATGTATATATGTATATAGATAATCCTATCATTAGGTAAATTTTTGGTGTGTGTGTGTGCTCTCTATGGCTGGTTTGCTTGCAAACTAGATCTGAAGTAAAGGCAGAGGGGGATTGTGGGTATTAGGTGATCTCGAGCTTCTTCTCGATGCAGAGCTTGCAGGCGGCCGACACGGAGCCGAGGATCGGCTCCGAACCCATGTGTAATAACAAAGGCGAGATGAACACTCCACATGGAACGTTATGGTAAGGACATAACTTCTATTTATGTGTTCTCAATATGGATGCCAAGAGTCACCTCTTGAGCTTCACTTTCTAGATGAATTTCTTAGCATTCATGTCTCGAACACATACATGCTATCAAACTCTCTTTCTGAGTCTATGTCAAAGGAGGATCTCAAGAAGGTTTCATCTCAACTGGCTAGTCTTTCGTCCATTTCCAGTTCATTGATGAAGCTGATCTCCCATACAGAGGAGGGTGCCTCACGAGCAACTGGTTCAGGCATACCCATTAGAAGACATGCCTGGATGAGGCTATGTGACTTCATGGAACCCTTCAAGGTGTTATTTTTTTAATGTCCCCTTTGATGGCTCCTGCTTGTTCAGGTCAACAGTGAAAGACACACTCACCACAGAGAGCAGGAGGAAAAGACCCTGTTTGCCATTGGAATAAAGTTTTCTACCTCTCATCGTTCATTCTCTAGGAACCAGAGAGGTGGTAAGAAAATGTGGTTCCGAAACTCTTAGGGACCTTTTCAGAACTCATGCTGGGATTCTTCCTCCAGAGACAGAGGAGGAGGATTCAGTGGTAGATGTTGTCCCAGAGGCAGAGGGGTCCACAAAACCAGGGCTTCAGAGACTCCTTCTCTGAGAGGCCCTAGCAGCACTCCTGAAGGATTGCCCAACTGTCCACCTCTGGAGGCAACTGGGGGTCATTTTTCTTTGCACCTGGATGCCTGGACAAATATCACAAAAAATGCATGGGTGCTAAGAATAATATCCAGAGGTTACTATGTACACTTTTCCTTTCAACCTCCTATTCAAAGAAACTCCCCAACGTTCCATCCAGTCAGAGGGAATATGCACCTCAAGAAATTCAAAAGCTGATACAGAAGAGAGTCATCCAGGAGGTCCCACCCAAACAGATAGGGTTCAGAACTTGCTTCCACTTCTTTTTAGTTTTATTTATTTATCTATTTTACCTTTGTTTATCGAGAAAGTCCGACTGGACACAGGTCCTTTTTCAGCAAAGGCCCAGGGAGAAAAGCTCCAAAATACAGTATAGAAGTACAAAAAGTACAGAAGATTTGGGAAAAAATTTATAAAATACAACAAAAATACAGAAATATAAAAATTAGACATCAATATAAAATGGTTGTCAAGCTACTGAAGATTGACATACTTATATGGTTGGTAAAATTTATAGGAACTTTACACCTTACACATATTACATATCCCAAAGTGGGCATACATTCCATTTGTCTACAGAAAGAGGGAAATATGACATGTATGAGGCTGACTTCTGTGATAATATCAGAACCTAAACTAGCCAGGGCAGGTGCAAGAGCAGAGCCAGGATTCAGTTGAGTGTGACTTCAGAAGTTTTTTGAATTAAACTATAGACCAGTTGGAGGTTATTGAGATTGGCAGTTTATTGCATATTTTGGGAATGAAATTTGAGAAGAATGGTTGTCCATCTAAGTTGTTAGCTTTGGAGATTTCAAGAAGTAGTTTGTTGCTGGAACGTAGAGTGTGATTGTATAAGAGTTTGGAGAGCAGTTCTTTTCAGGTTGATACAGGATTTTACGGGCAAAAGTTAGTTGATTATACAGTAATAGTTGTGGTAGTTCTAGCCAGTTTAGTAGTTTAAGAGATGTACAGTGATATGATCTATATGGGGAGTCAGTGGCAAACCTGGAAATTTTATTATAGCAGGATTCAAGTTTAGCTAGATCAGTTTTTCTGAGGTTAGTTAGAATCGGAGAGGCATAAAGCAGTGTTGACAAGAGGTGGGCACGAGCAATGGTAGCTTTTGTGTTTCCAGTCAGGAATTGTTTATTTCTGTAGAGAATACCTAGTTTCTTGTTTACTTTTTTAATAGTTTGGGAGATGTGTATATCAAATTTCAAATTGTTGTCAATTTGTACACCTAGTAGTGTGGGTTACTGGTGTGATGGCAGTGTTATTTTTGGATGTGATATTGAATGGCAGGTATGATGAGGGAGTTCTAGCTGGATAAAAAAGAAGGAGCTTTGCTTTGCAAGGATTTAGAATGAGTTGGGTGTTAGTGAACCATCTTTCAGCAACTAGGAAATAGTCTTGGGTTATGGTTTGGAGATCTTCGAGGGAGGAGGCTGTACATATTAGTGAGGAGTCGTCTGCATATTGTATAACTGTTGTATGAGGAGTAACAGTGTGGAGTTTATTGGTGAATGGAGAGAAAAATAGAGGTCCAAGGATGAAGCCTTGGGGAACTCCTAGAGGTACTGGAAGAGGAAGGGGAAAGATCATTTTGCTATTGAACAGCCTGCTGACATCCTGACAGGTAGCTTTTAAACCGGGTAATAGAGGGAATATTGAAGTTTAGGGTGGCAAGGTTGTTTATAAGTTGGTTGTGATTTACTATGTCAAAGGCTTTAGGAAGATCCAAGAAGATGGCAGATACAAATTTACCATTATTTCTATAGTAATTCACTGTGTTGGTGAAGGACATTAAGGCTGTGGTAGTCCTGTGATAAGGGCGAAAGCCATGCTGAGTGCTTGAGAGTAACTTCTGTGTGTGAAGGTAATGCATCAGTTGTGTAGGATTTTAGATAGGGGTGACAGAATGGCAATTGGGCTATAGTTGGTCAGTTCATTGGAATTACCACCTTTGTGTAAAGGTATGATGTGGGAGAATTTCAAGTTGTCAGGTACAAGGTTTTCTGTGATTGATCTGTTAGTATTGCTATTGGGTAAGCTATTGCTTCTGCTGTGATTCGTAAAAAGTCTGCAGGGCATTTGTCTGCTGCTAGTCTGGTTGGCTTTAGTTTTCTAAGGAGTTTTTTATGGTGCTAACAGGGACTGGTTGTAATATAAAGGAACTGGTGCTGTTTTATGGTGTGAGTGGCTTGGTGGTGGTGGGGGTGTTTTGCGAATTTGAGAGGGCTGGGATAGTTTCTGTGAAGTATTTGTTGAATTGAGTTGCTGTTATCAGCGGTACTGGTAGTTGCCAGTGTGGGTGTTGTGGATTTACCTGGGTATAGAATATTATTAATGGCAGCCCAGAACTTTTGAGGGTTATTCTGTTTTGTTTGAACATTGTGGTAATAGTTGATTTTGCCAAGTTTAACTATTTTCTTTGCTTTGTTTCTCATTTGTACAAATGATGGTTTTGAGGCTTGTGAATTGTTTTTTTATGGTACTGTTCCCAGGCTTTATTTATTTCTGTTTGCAGGGGACTGCATTCCTGACTTAGCCAAGGGGCATAGTATGCTTTTACTCTAATAGTTTTTGGTGGTGCATGGCAATTTAGTATATCTAAGAAAGTATTATTGAAGGATTTAACTGCTTCTTCCAAGGGGTAGTTGTCTAAGAGCTCTCCAGTTGCAACTCTTTAGAGATGAGATAAAGTTATTAGGGTTGAAATATTTTTTGTTTCAAATTGTGTGGTAGATGGTTGGCTTACTTTGATGGGTACAGGTCCTTAGAAGAAAGGTTGTAGGTGGTCACTAAGACCATCAGGCAGGCAACCAGATTGAAAGCACAAGGCGGAGTGATAGACAGAATCCAATCAAGAATGGACTGTCGTTTGGAAGATTTGTCTGTTCTTGTAGGAAAGGTGATAGTTTGAGGGAGCTCATGAAGGTTAATATGTGTTGCTGGATTTTGGGATGAGCAGGTGAGCCAGTCAGTGTTAGTCTCCCAGGGGGATTGCTTCCTGAGGGAGAGCATTGGAGATCCAGTGAAGTTGATTTTCTAGTCTGGGAATGTTATTACCAGGTGGGATGTAACCCCCTATAATGTTGATGTGTTTCTTGGGATTAATTTTTAGTTTAGTAAAGAGTAGCTCTGCATTGCCAAAGTTAGGGATAGTTAATTTTAAGGTTTTAACTATTAGGTGTTTTTTGAATAATATTGCTACCCCACCACCCTTTTTGATAGCTCTGTCTTTACACAAAATGTTGTATCCAGGAGTGAGGATTTCATTGTCGCTGTTGTCAGGATTTAGTCAGGTCTCAGTGCCAAATAAAACAGGGGACCTGACACCAATTTGGATCTAAGCAATTTGAATCAATATGTAAAGAAGTCAAAGTTCTGAATGGTTACAGTTCAGTCATCCTGCCTCTTCTGCGCAAAGACAATTGGATATGCTCTGTAGATCTCCATGATGCATACTATCACATCAAAATAGACAGGTAATCCAGGAGACACTTGTGCTTTTGGCAAGGAGCCAATCACTGCCAGTTTAGAACACTGTCATTTGGATTCACCACGGCCCACAAAGTGTTCACCAAATGCATGGCAGTTGTGACAGTTCACTTGAGATTCAAAGAATTCCAGGAGATTCCCTGTCTCGACGATTGACTCCTCACTGACCCAACCAAGCATCAACTTCTACAAGCCAAAGATTACTTACTTCAGATCTCCAACTCCTTCGGCATTTCAATAAACCAATCCAAATTGAATATAACTACTGTACAGACCCTGGTATTTATAGGAACTCAACTGAATACTATGACCCAAGTGGCATCATTACCTTTTCATCACATCACATTATTGAGAAATCAGGTGCAGACCATACTGTCTCATCTATCTCCTTTAGCAAGACTAGTACTGTAAGCTCTTGAGTCAATGTCAGCTGCCATTCTTCTAGTTCCTCTAGCAAAATTCTTTATGTGAATCCTTCAATGGATACTGGTGGTACAGTGGTCTATTCTTCATCAGCCTCTATCATTTCCCGTAAAACTCACTCCAGTTTGCTCCTAATACCTTGGTTCCTTTGCCAGTTTTTGCTAGCAAATTCCATATCCTCCTGTCTACTTTTTGTACTGTTACTTGCAGTCATCCCTGCTGGCAAAATTTCCTTTCTCCATATTTGTGTTGGCTTAGTTTTTAGAATACATTCTGCTACTTTACAAATATAATACTTTGTATGGTTGTTATTATTCTCCTTAAGGATTTGCATCCAAAAGCCCACTCTCTCTTCATTTCTTTAACTTCCTCCATGTTTCATCATCATCCCTTTCCATTCTGAATTATAACCTTCTGCTTGTGTTATGTATATGAGCTTTAACTGTGCAGCTCTTAAATAGCCATTCGAATCAGATAATCCTAAATCAACTAGTTCTGTTGGGAAGATTAACTTATCCCACTTAACTTTTGCCTTCTTTCCCTTCCAGATAAATTCCTTCAAGTCTTTATTAATTGTTTTCACAGCTTCTCCTCTGGTTGATAAAAAAATGCCTGATCTGTTTTTCATATCCGTAGCTGCTATGACAAAAACCTTTTCAATCCATACTCCTAAATAATTCATCTTATCATGTCCCCATAAATATGGGTATTGCTGAACCAATTCATGTGTGGGTACATAATTTAAAGGTATAGCCTTTGTTTTATCTTCAATAATTTTATATCCTGAAAAGACTTGAAATGTTCTCAAAATGTCCCGTAACACTGAGATATCCTTTACTGGATTTATCAAGTACAAAATAATATCATCTGCAAATAAAGCCAACTTTTCTTGATTACCATACCAATTATATACTTGAATTTCTGTGTCCCTTATTTTCTTTGCCAGTAGCTTTAAATATAAAGCAAGTAACAAAGGGGAAGGAGGACTGTCTTACCTGATTTCTTTGTTCAAACACAACTCAGCAGAGAGGAACCCTTCATATATCCACCTGCGTAACCTTATTATTACATCAGGGAATGCAAATGCTTCCATTGTCCTACTCATAAAACTCCCAGCTTACTCTATTGAATGCTTTCTCTGCATCAAGACCCACTGACAACAGCAGTATTTTCTTACATTCTGCTTCCCTCTAGATAATCATTGCTTTATTAATGTTGTCAGATGTTTGCCTGCTTTCCATAAAACCACATTGATTCATATCTATCAATTCTGGCAACACCTTTGCTGTTCTTTTAGTTAGTACAGACATAAGCATTTTATAATTATGGTTTAAAATTGAAATGAATCTATATGAAGCTGGGTCTGATGGTTCTTTACCATCTTTAGGGAATACAGCCACCACAGGTTTCTTCAAAGATGCTGATGCTCCCCCTCCATTTAAAATACTGTTAAATAAAATCTTCCAGATCTTGATCACTTTCTTTCCTCCTAACTTCCACAGGAATATCATCTGTTCCTGGAGACTTTCCTGAAGACTGATTATACGTCACTGTTTTTATCTCATCTCCTTCCACCTTAACTGTTAGTTGTTGATCCTCATTTACCTCTAACCTTCTAATCATTAACACTTTGATAAATATTTCCATTTGTGCTCTTTCTTTATTTCCACATTGTCTGCTTTATACAAATTTTCATAAGATTTCTGAGCTAACCTTAATACCTGTACAGGCTATCTGGTTATTGTTTCTTGTTATAGGTTCCCTAAGTTTGGCAACAACCCTCTCTACTTTGTGTTGCTTAAGTCATTTGCCTAAAAGTTTTTGTATGTAGAGTTATTATCGAAAATAGTTGCTTAACAGCAGTCTTTCTAAACATATGCATATTAACCAGATACTCCCTTATTTTCTCTTTAGTACATTGCATTTGTGCCTCTTCTTGTTCTGTGAGACTCCCCTTATTCTGCTTTGTCAGCCTCTCAAACTAATTCCTATTACTTCTTAACCATATATCTGATGTTGTCAATTTTCATTCTGTCTTCAACTGATGGGTTTGGATCCGATCCTCGGATCTGACATGGCTGTTAGTAAAGCTCATGGTAACCCAAAGTTCTCGAGCTTCTCCCTTACCCATAATGCACCATCCCCAAGCAACCTCAGATCTTGTTTGCCGCTTTTCACGAAAAGATGTGGTCAGCCTAGCTCGCGAGCTTTCACAGATAAGTGATAGTTTTTTCAATTAATAATCTTCTAAATCTTTATATTTTTATGTATTTCTCATCCCTTACCCTCATACAATATTATATTAATTCAATTATCATTGTTGGTAATTTCTTCTTTCCTTTTTTTCCCTTGTCTATCGTTGGTAAATTTCTTTCTATCTTTTTACCTTTCCGTACTCAGATGTAGTTTTTTCTTAAAGCCACTGGTAATTTTTTGCTGCCTTCTGTCTTTCTAGATAAAAAAAATAACTGTTTTACTTAACTTTTCCTGATTTATAGTTGCTGGCGTAATAGTGGAAAAAGGCCCATCTAGGTTTAAAAAAGTGTGTCAAGTGCGGACACAAGATATCTCTGTCAGATGCCCACACACTATGTGTTTATTGGCTAGGTTCACAACATCTGCATAATGATTGTTCGATCTGCCCTAATATAAATCCTAGGGCTCAAGTACAGAGAAAAAAATAAACTTGTCTTAAAAGAATTATGACCATTTTCTTCTGGAGAGGCAATATCTGGGGCTTAGTCCCGCAAATGTAAAACTAAAGAAATAAAGCCTTTATCTCTGAAGCCTTCCACCTCATCCACCTTGGTTTTGAAGACATCTAGAAAAAGGCCTAAGTTGGATCTGCAAAGATCCCAAAGTTCTTTGCCCTCGGATCTGAAGAAGAAAAAAGCTATGCATCCGATTATCTTGGATAGGACAAAAAAGCCATCAGATCCACCTGCCTCGGGTCCTGTAGTTCTTCCTAGGGCCAGATATTCACTGTCTATTGATCCTGTGCTTTCTAGGGTGCCCTCACCTATTTTGGAACTACACCAGCCCAAGTCCCACTCTCTTGCCTCGACTAGTTTGTCCAGAAGTCTGACAGAGGAAGATGTGGAAAAAATGATGCAGAAGTTCCTTCTCGCACAGATTCAGATGAGTGTCTTGCCAGCTCCTAACCCCTTGGGTCAGGAGGTCTGTCTATCAACCACGCCCCCACTTCAAGATCCTCCTCTGATCACTTCAGTTGCTTCAGATTGCCTGGTTTTGAGCCTTCCGGCTCCATCTGGCTCGGATCCGAAGATAAATTTATCTTTGGATCTAAAGCTTACTCTGAGTGCTCCGGTTCAGATTTCTTTGGATCCAGATGACTCTCTGAGTCAAAGCTTCCTTGTCAGTTCTGAGGTGTTGGAGTTGACTCTGAAGTTGTTAGAGCCATCTCTGCCCCTTGGAGCTTGGCACTGGATAGCTCAGTTCTGACTTCCTCCTCTGGGAGATTGCTTTGGAGTGGGGGAGGACAGTGGTCCAGAAGCTTGCCTTCTTGGCACCGGGGTCTTCTCTCTCTCCAGGATGATCAACCTTCAAGATTGTGGAGAAGGTGTTTTCTGCTCTGACAGGACAGATGGATCTAACCCCCTCAGATTATCAGCCTTCTACCCTGATTTCTCTGCACTTACAGCCTCATCATTCTTTACCACAGGGACAGCCCGTTCGAGATCTCCAGGTTTCCCAGCAGGGTATCATAGTTTCTTCTGATACTTCCCTGAAGAACCCCACAGAGGAGGTCCTTAGGAAGAAGAAGTGCAAGAGGAAGCACTTGGACTCTCTACAAGAGTCAGTCATGATCATCTCCAGAAGACATCTCATTTAGAGACAGCCTTGTGATCATAAAAGAGAGAGGTATTTGGACCCCAGTAACCCTTCATCTGAGGAGTCAGTATTCCTGGAAGCTTTTGGTTCTGGCCCCGTCTACATCCTGGGTTACTCCAGCCACCAATGAACTCATTGATTTGGTCTCTCAGCTGGCATGGAAAGAACCTGACACAGCTGAACCCATACTCAGAACACTGGGCAAGATTCTGGCACCACCTTCAGGGAAGGGGTTTTGGGCTAAATGAGTGCCCGTTGATGCCATGGTTATGGTGGCAGCCACCAAAAAGGAACTTGCCAAACTGAGTTCCATTGTTCATCCCCCTAAGAGGTAGTCTGGGGTGATGAACAGGTTTGGAAAGTGTGTGCCCTAAGGTCGCTGAATTATTTGGCACATTTTACTAGGATACAGAAAGATTTGATCAAGGATCTTTCAAATGCCCTTTCAGGATTCATTTCTGCAGAGTTCCAAGCATCCATGACTTCTCAGTTGGCTACCCTACAATTTATTTTGAATTCATCCATGAGGCTTATTTCACATGCTGCCGACAGCACCTCAATAGCAGCGGGTTCAGGCATTTCCATCAAGAGACATATCTGGATGCATGTATGTGATTTTGCGGAGCCCTTTGAGTCTTCATTTGTCAATGTTTCCTTTAAGGGCAGTTCTTTGTTCAGCTGCACAGTGAAGGAAAATGTATCCAGGTGTGAGAAGGATGGAAAAACCCCCTCTGCAGTGGGCATACATTTTTCGACCCATCAGAGATCGTTTTCAAGAAATCAATGAGGTGGTCAAAAGATGTGGTTCAGGAAATCCCAGGGTCCTTTCCAGGACACATATGGAGGAAGTTCTCTCAGGGGCAGAGGGGAGAACTCTAATAGTCGATGCCACCCCCATGGCAGAGGAGGCCCACAAAACCAGGGGTCCAGAGATTCTTTCTCTGACAGAGACCCTACCAGCACTCCTGAAAGGAGTTCCAATTGCCCACCTCTGGAGACAATCAGGTGTTGATTATCCCTGAACCTGAGATCCTGGCTAGACCTAACAAAAGATCATAGGAGGTTACTAAGCTAACAGTCCTAGAGCCCACCTAGCCAAGTTCAGCCTGTGTTCCTAAGGGTGTCTGGCTCAAGCAGTCTGTAAAATCAGCACCTAATTGGAACCCCAGGATTGAGTTTTTGGTTACCCATCCAATCGTCCAAATTGTGCTTAAGTAGGGCCATCAAGGGGCTTTGTTTAACATGAAAAGGAAACTTGTTCCAAAGGTGGGGCATCCTCTGTGAAACAAATCTGTCTCTCCAGCAAGTTCTGTTGATGTCAAATACCAGGTTAAGGTCCTTTGAATGAGTGACCTGTGTGCCATTTGGCTTGCGAATGTGCAGCATTTCCATTAAAGCTGGGTCAGAGATTGCTCTGTATGCAAGGCACATGTCATCTCTAAGCAGTCTGTACAACACAGAGTAAAGTGACAATGATTTCAGACAGATCTTGAAGACCCTGAATTTTTTTGTAAGGAACCTTTGTGGTCTGTTCAGTTGCTGCAGGTGTTTGGAAAGGAGCATAACACGGGGAGCATTGTACTCTATTATTGGCCTGATGAGGAAGAAGTACAGGGGGGTTATAACCTCTTTTTTTCTGGAGGCAATGCCCTTACCTATGAGACGAGTAATGTAAAATGCCCTTTGTACTACTGTGGAGACATGGTGATTGAAGTTAAGGTTGCTGTCAACCTGTGTGCCCAGATGTCTCACCACTGAGTGTGTGCTTAGGGTATTGCTAGTGATGTGGTAGTTTGCAGGAACATCACCCTTACTGAAGGGGATGATAATGCCTTTTTTTGCATTAAGTTTAAGACCATGACTTTGGCACCAGTCATTAGCCTGTGTAAGACCTTCTTGCAGAATGTTGACATTGCTAGGGGTTTCAGTGATCGCTCCCAGTTTGCAGTCATCAGCAAGCTTTGTCATCTACAGTCCTTTAGTTTTAGCCTGTACTTCAGAGAAGCAGATTCCAAACAGTAGGGGTCCCAGAACTGATCCCTGTGAAACACCACTGGTTACAGGTCTGCTGGAGGAGGAGGTGGAGTCCCCAATTTTGACATATAAGTTCTATCAGTGAGCCAGTTTGCAACCCACCAGACAGTATATGGGTTGATACCCAGCTGGGTGAGTTTATCAATGTTGCCTGAGTGGGGGATTGTGTCAAAGGCCTTGGCTAAGTCTAGGTAGCCCGTATGTACAGATTTGCCCTCGTCTAGGGCTTTGGTGACTGTCTTGAAGAAGTTCACCAAGTTTAACAGGTATGATCTCCCCTTGACAAAGCCAAACTGGGTGTGGTCAAGCGTTTGGATATTTCCTTTATCGTTGTTAATAAGGTCCATGATGATTCATTCCATGGCCTTGTAGATAAGGCTGGTTAGGCTAATGGGTCTGTAGTTCACAGGGTCCATGGATGCACCCCCTTTGTGCAAAGGGATGACGGTAGCTGTTTTCCATTCTGCTGGGATGAAGCCAGTGCTTAGGCTGTGATTGAAAAGTGTACTCAATGGTGATGCTAATTCCTGTTTTAACCCATGTAGAACACAGCCAGGGATGCTGTCTGGTCCCATAGAGGCTGTGTTTTTGGCCTTGGAGAGGGCATTTAAGACCTGCTCCTTGGAGATACTAGGCAGGGGGTAGGTGTTAGGGATGCTTTGGGGTATATGTGGTGGGGACAGGAGAGTGAAGTTTTCACCGAACCTGTCAGCCAGTAGGTTTGCTGAGCGTGCAGAAGATTATATCCAGAGACTGTAAAATACCCTTTTATCTCCTACCTCCAATCTCAAGAAAAATCCTGATGTTCCACCCAGTCAGAGGGAAGAAGCAGCAATTCAAATACAAACACTGCTAGAAAAAAAGAGTCATCTGAGAGGTCCACCCAGACCAGATAGAATCTGAACTTACTCAAGGTTCTTTTTAGTGCCAAAGGAAATAGGACTGGAGACCAAATTTGGATCTCAGCAACTTGAACAAATCAGTTAGCGATGCCAAGTTTCGGATGGTCACGGTTCATTCCATTCTCCCCTTTCTGGGCAAGGATGACTGGATTTACTCGATAGACCTTCAAGATATGTACTATCGCATAAAGATGAACAGATGATCCACAAGGTATTTACACTTCCGGCTGAGAGACAGTCATTACCAGTTCAGAGCTCTGCCCTTTGATCTCACCACATCCACAAGGTAAAATGAAAATAAATATTCCGGCCACAGGAAGCAAATGAATACTAAAAACTTGTTTAATAGCACAACAGACGTAGAGCTTTCACCTTACATATAACAGGCTTCTTCAGAGTCAATTACAATGCATCTAGCACTCTCCTTAAGTAACCCAGTGTAAAATATGCATTCAATTAAATACTTCATCTCATTTAAAGACATACAACACAATTCAATACATTTAAATGTTTATTTGTATATAACAAACCAAAAGTATTTTTACAAGAAATTCATATATAAAACATGTTTTTTTTAATTGTTGCTGTACATATTCAACATGTGCAAATAAGCAAACTAGGCAATACTTATTTTCTTTTTTCTATACAACCAAAGCCCTTTGTTTTAATATTGGTATCAGTGAAATAGCATCAAGTCCTGGAGCTACCGTGGCATTTAGTCTAAGTTGCCATTTTACCTCTCTTGCCTCAACCTCCAATTTCTCATCTCCGCATTTTCTTTCTGCACCACTCTATCACAAAAAAAAAAATAAATGTTTTAAAATCAATGCATTTAACACTGCGAAGATAGAGGGCATTGTGCACATCTTTGTTTTTAATGGCTCTAAGGTGCTCACTTATTCTATCCCTGAGCCTACGTGTGGTTTTGCCTATATAAAATCCAGGGCAGGAGGTAGTTGGTAGAATTGCAGTTACATTTACCAGGACATTTTAAGGTCAAATTTGAACTAGTTACTGATACATATGGGCCATCATTAATGAACTTGCATAACCTACAAGTCCCACATTTAAACATTAGTGACCTATATTGCTTTATTCTATCTTGATTTCTGTGCCCTTCCAAGATATTCTTTAAATTTCTACCCCTGCTATAAGCCACCAAGGACTTGTGCCCAAGTTTTACCTTTGTGTCTTGTTCGAAACACAAGTCCCAAACTTTATAAATGATGTTAACTATAGTCAGGGTCAAGTTGTTGTACCGCAGCACAATGGGATCCCCTTCCCTACTTTTGTGGGTAACTTCTTGTAGCCCCCCAGCCTTTTGTAATATCGGTGGGTATAATGCATGCCTCTTTTCTTTTATTTCATATTTCACTTTAATCAAAATCTTTAGTGGGTACCCCCTCCCCATAAACAAACCTATCAAAATGTATAGTTCATTGTCAAAGGTTCTCTCATCACTAATGAGTTGAGAATACCTCACCATCTGTCCCTTTATTATACTTCTTCTTTGGTGCTGGGGATGACAGCTGTTGTAATTAAATAGAGTATTAGAGAAGGTTTCTTTCCTAAAAATAGTACTATGAAGCTTGTCATCCTCTTCATTAACCCAAAGATGTATATCCAGCAAGTCTATTTCTTTAGAACCCCATCTACTAGTAAACATCAAAAATGAAGTTGTAGAATTCAAGTACTCAACAAATTCTATGGCTTCCTTTTCATTCCCTTGCCATAAAATTAGGATATCATCCAATAATCTGTTATAAGTTTTGATTTTCTCTGTATAGCGGGTGTCAAAAATGTGTTTTCTCTCCCATTCTAGTAATACCAGTTTGGCAAATACTGCGCCCCCCTCCCATACACACACCTGATATCTGGTGGAATAACTCCCCCTCAAAGGTAAGGAAATTGTTTTTCACAACAATTTCCACGATTTCTACCAAAAAAATGACTTTAGTTTTGTCAACCTTCTCACTTTTCAATAAACTCTCCTAAAACATATCAAGCCCACTATCATGTGGAATAACAGAGAATAGGTTTATGACATCTATTGTCAAAAATGAATATTCTACTTCCCTGCTTGATTTCAGTCTTTCAAGACAATGCCAGTAGTCCTTAACAATATGTTCGGCATCCCTCATCACTGGCCGTACTGTCCTATCCACCCAAGCTGCCAGAGGTTCAGTTTTTGATCCCTTTGCTGATACTATAGGTCTAAAGGGTGGATTTTGTGGGTTTTTGTGGATTTTAGGGGTGCCGAAAATCTTAGGTGTTATAGGTTTCCCCACTGTGAGAAATTTCAGGTCATTCTGATCAGTGAACCTTTGAAAAAATGCATTGGACAGGAAAAATCAACTCTCATATAAGCCCTGTTAACTTCATTTTTAGAGGGCCTATCTTATGTGGTGGGGTCATTAAGTATCTCAAACATCTTAGATACAGACAGAAATTACCACATTAAATCAAAGTATCATGAATGATTGTTGTTTGAGCAATATCAGCATAAATACTGTAAAGTTTTAAATGATGTAGAATATTTGTTAAAGATAATATAAATATTAAACAGCTTCATAAACGTATTCTCTGTTATTCCACATGATAGTGGGCTTGATATGTTTCAGGAGAGTTTATTGAAAAGTGAGATGGTTGACAAGACCAAAGTCAATTTTTTTTTTGTGGAAATCATGGAAATTGTTCTGAAAAATTTCCTTGCCTTTGAGGGGGAGTTATTCCACCAGATATCAGGTGTGTCTATGGGAGGGGGGCGCCGTATTTGCCAAACTGGTATTACTAGAATGGGAGAGAAAACACATTTTGACACCCCCTATACGGAGAAAATCAAAACTTATAACAGATTATTGGACTTGTGTTTTGAACAAGACACAAAGGTGAAAGCCTTTGGTGGCTTATAGCAGGGGTAGAAATTTAAAGAATATTTTGGAAGGGCACAGAAATCAAGATAGAATAAAGCAATATAGGTCACTAATGTTTAAATGTGGGACTTGTAGGTTTTGCAAGTTCATTAATGATGGCCCGTATATATCAGTAACTAGTTCAGATTTGACCTGAAAATGTCCTGGTAAATGTGGTTTATCTAGCAACCTGTACCTCCTGCCCTGTGTTTTATATAGACAAAACCACACGTAGGCTCAGGGATAGAATAAGTGAGCACCTTAGAGCCATTAAAAACAAAGATGTGCACAATGCCCTCTATCTTCGCAGTGTTAAATGCATTGATTTTAAAACATTTATTTTTTTTGTGATGAGTGGTGCAGAAAGAAAATGGGGAGATGAGAAATTGGAGGTTGAGGCAAGAGAGGTAAAATGGCAACTTAGACTAAATGCCACGGTAGCTCCAGGACTTAATGATGCTATTTCACTGATACCAATATTAAAACAAAGGGCTTTGGAATAAGTATTGCCTAGTTTGCTTATTTGCACATGTTGAATATGTACAGCAACAATTAAAAAAAAACATGTTTTATATATGAATTTCTTGTAAAAATACATTTGGTTTGTTATATACAAATGAACATTTAAATGTATTGAATTTTGTAGTATGTCTTTAAATGAGATGAAGTATTTAATTGGATGCATATTTTACACTGGGTTACTTAAGGAGAGTGCTAGATGCATTGTAATTGACTCTAAAGAAGCCTGTTATATGTAAGGTGAAAGCGCTAAGTCTGTTGTGGTATTAAACAAGTTTTTAGTATTCGTTTGCTTCCTGTGACTGGAATATTTATTTTCATTTCATTTTAGTTTGTCAGTTGACACTTTTGTTTTTATGTACATCCCCCAAGGTGTTCACCAAATGCATGGCAGTAATAGCAGTTCACTTGAGACTGCAGGGGTTCCGAATGTTTCCATATCTAGACAACTGGCTCATTACCGCTCCGACCAGGCATCTATTGATAAGGGCAAGAAATCAGGTTCTCCAGACTTGTTCTCAATTGGGAAAAAAAACATAAACTACAACAAGTCTCAACAACAACATACTCAAACTTTGTAATTTATAGGAACAGTTTTCAACACAAGGTCAATGGTTGCTTCACTACCTCCCTCAAGAGTACAAACTATCAGATCACAGGTCAGAAAAGTAATCTGCAGTACTAAGATTTCAGCCTGCTTGGTCCTTCTAGCTCTAGGATCAATGCCAGTGGCAGTAGCCTTAGTACCTTTAGCCAGATTTTATATGAAGATTCTCTCATGGATGCTAGCAACACAATGGCTGATGCTTTACTAACCCATGTCAACTCAGACACGAATCACTCAGATATGCAAGAGATATCTCAGGTGGTAGATTCAGTCAGATCAGGTTCTATAAGGTTGTTCATTCATTCTCCCTCAGCCCAAGGCCATAGTGACCACGGGCGGTTCCCATTTGAGGTGGGGGGCAGTTTCTGGGGCAGAAGGTCCAAGGCATTTGGTTCGCTGAAGAGGCCAACTTGCATATAAATGTCCTGGAGATGAGAGCAGTGCTCTTAGCATTGTAGGCATTCCAGAATACTCTACCATCAGGGACAATTGCTATTCAAATGGACAATATGCCAATGGTTTTAGTGCATCAAAAACCCCTGTGAGGGACCAAGTCATATTCCTTGTATTGAGAAGCACTCAGAATGTGGCAATGGGTGAACTTATCTAACCGCTTTCGTGTAGCAATGCATATTCTAGGGAAGTCCAGTGTGATAGCAGGCAACCTGAGATGGTACATTCTTCTACCTCACAAGTGATCTCTCAAAAGGAAAGTGACAGAAATGATTTTTCTTTATTGGGGACACCTTTTTTGCATCTCTCCTGAAGAACAAATGCAGCAACTACTTTGCCCTAATCCCTTCACAGGGGGAATCACTGAGGGATGCTCTTTTTCACAGTTGGATCCCCCAGTCTACTTTATGCATACCCACCAATCCCATTAATTCCAAAATTTCTGCAGAAAGCTGTCAGGTTGAAGAGCAAAGTCATCCTCATTGCACCTTATTGACCTCAACAGTTTTGGTTTCTCTTCCTTTTACCTCACTTACTTCACCAACCTTGGATTCTGGATCCAATTTCGGGCCCCCTGTTTCACCTGACAGGCATGATACATCCAGACATCTCAAACCTCAGGTTGACGGCCTGGTTTCTCCAATTTCATTAATAGCCAGACAACTGATGCTCTCTTCCCTTGTCTGACATATCCTTTTATCTTCCCTTAAACTTTCAACAAGGAAACTTTATTTAAGTAAATGGAAAAGATTCAATCTGAAGTTGTTAATCTTCTTCCTATTTATCACTGATGGGTTTGGTTCCAAGCCCTCGGAACTGAGTCGGCCTAATACCAAGCTCGCGTGGACCAAAAACTCTCGAGCTAAGCTGCTACCCACAATGCCCTTTTCCCAGTTACCTCAGATCTCATTTGCTGCACAGCCATATACCAGCGTTTCACTGAGCTCTGCAGCTAAGTATTGTGCTTTTCAAAATTTGTAGTATTTTGTGAGTTTTTTCCTCTCAAACTGTTCTATTTCTTGATATCTTATTCAGCTCTACCCACGGGTATCCCCTTTTTTATACCATCATTGGTAAACGCCATTTTTACCCTTGCGGCATTCTGAATACCATTGCTGGTATTTCCTCTCTCTCTTTCCTTCCTTTCCTTACTCTGGTTTGTTGTTCTGTTGTTTTATTGTGGTATGTCCGAAAAGAAAGCCACTTCAGGGTTTAAGCAGTGCTCTTCCTGCAATGGTAAACTCCCGAATAGTGATCTACATGAGGAGTGTGTATACTGTTTGTGGGGGTTCCACACTTATCTGTGAAACCTCCCTGTGACATTTGTGCCAGTTTCAGTCAGCAGACGCTGAATGAAAGAAGGAATAAACTAATTCTCAAAGACCTGCTTCCTTCTCCTTTTTCTGAGGCTATTTCTGCATCAGAGGTCTCAACCCCTCCATCAACCTCTCCATCTATGGACAAAAAAAGTCCTCATTCTGAGCCTTCTTCACTGGCTGGTGATAGGGGCAAGCCTCATATGCATAAGGCCCATAGGACTTCCATGGAGCACAGGATTGCCTCCTCAGTTCCGACCACCTCAGCTCAGAGCTCGGCTCCATTGGCCCCTACAGAGATTGTCATGACTTCCTTATCAGCGCCGCTCTTGGCACTGATGCTTACAGTTCCTACCGTGGTTTCGGCTCTGTCCATATTGTCTGCCATTACCTCAGTACTAACATCCTCCATCTCTGTTCGGAGATTGGTACCGATGACCTTATCACAGCCGATAATGACTTCCACTCCGGCTATTGCTTTGGCTCTGAGCCCGCTTTTGGCACCGATAATCCCCCTTTTGTCTTTTTCAAAACTGGAATCCTTGATGCCGACTTTTACTTCACCACAGACCTGGTACTCCCCGTCCTTGGATCCGTTTGCTGGAAAAGCCTTCAGCCCCTTTTTGGACCGACCTGACTCCCCCTCAGGTGTGTCGGTAAAGTCCACCAGGAACCTATCTGAGTTGGATGTTGTGCACCTCTTTGATTAGCTGTTGACAGCCATGGGGATTACAAATTTTCCTAGACCCCACCCCACTCCGGGTTTTGGGTCTATTGCTCTTGCAACTCCCTCATATTCTCCTCCCTCGAACCCTCCGGTTCCGAGGCCCATAGCTCTGACGTCTGTGGGAGGACTCCTTTCCTTGGCACCGACAGTGACCTTCTCTGAGGCTCCAAGGCTCCTTTGGGTGTCGGTTCCTTCAGAACCAACCCTTCCTCAATCTCATGCTTGGGTGGTGGAACCCTCGGTTTCAGGTACTGTTCTGGTTGTTTCACTGACCCTGTCTTCGGATCCAAGGGTGACTCACGCCCCGGTTTTGCTTGAGGCTCCATCCCCGGGAGTGGGCCACATGGAGCGGGGTGTGACTGTGGTTCTGAGATTGTCTTCCTCGGTTCTGGGCTCCCAGTCCTCTTCAGGTGGGCCTGCCTTCCGGGTGATGGAGAGGGTGCTTGCTTTGGGAAGCAATCCTATGTTGGACCTTACTCCCACTCCTTCTGAGCTGCAGCTATCACAGGCCACCCCCCAGGACAATGAGAGTGCAAGCCTCAGGAAACCCCTGTATAGGGTAACCCCCCTTTCCAAGTCTTCTTCGGATGCTCCCACTGAAGAACTCCCTCGGAAATGGATGTGTAAGAGGAAACACATGGACTCCCCTGAGGAATCCCTTACTGAAGATATGGACTACGATGATGGGGAAGGGTCCCCACAGTCACCCCCGATGATGTCTCCTTTGGAGACATCCTGGAAATTTTTAGGCAGAGGGGTGACTGGAAGCCCTCCAACCCTTCCTCGGAGGAATCCGTATTCCCGCAGGCCTTCTGCTCTCGGCCGTCTACATCTTGGGTGACCCCCCCGCCGATGAGTTAGTCAAGCTTATCCGTGCAGTGGGCATGGAAGAACCCTGATACCATCAAGGCCATTCCCCAGAGATCAGACAAAATACTCCCCCCTCCAGAGGATCAGCCCCATTGGTCTAGAGGCTTACCAGTAGACGCTATGGTGGTGGCAGCTGCCATGAAAAAGGATCTTGCTGAGGAAAGTCCTGCTGTCCACCCACCCAACAAAGAGTCCCGGGTGGTGGATAGATTAGGGAAGCGAGTTTTTGCTTCAGTGACCTTTTCTGTTAGGTCTCTGAACTTTTTGGCGGATTTTACGAGGCGCCAAAGAGATCTCATCACTGAACTCTCTGGAACCCTCGCAGGTCAAGTTTCGGATGGGGCACGTGATAAGGTTGCTTCCCAACTTGCCACCCTAGAGTCAATTTCCAACTCATCCATGAGGTTGCTGTCCCACGCAACCAAAGGGGTGGCTAGAGCTGCGAGTGCAGGAGTAGTTATGAGACGCCATGCCTGGATGCGCATTTGTGACCTCGTGGACTTCTTCAAGTCTTCCTTTTTAAACGCCCCTATCGAACCATCAGCTTTGTTCAGTTCTAAAGTGAAGGACACATTAGCCAGGTGTGAGCAGGATGGAAAACCCTTGTCTGCCATTGGCCTACATTTTTCCAAGCCTCAGCGTTCTTTCTCCAGGAACCAGAGGAGTGGGAAGATGTGGCACAAAAAATCTCAAGGCCCTTTCCGTAGTGTACATGTTGAGGACTCCCCCAGAGGCAGAGGGGGTTCCAATAATAGAAGATGCCCCTTTCAGGGCAGAGGGGGTCCCCAAAATCAGGACTCCAGGAATTCTTTCTCTGGACAACCATATCAGTGCTCCTGAAGCATTTCCCAATTGCTTTCCTCTGGAAGCAGTTAGGGCTTGTTTCTCTTTGCACCAAGCTGCCTGGCACTCTATTACTAGTGATCAGTGGGTGCAGAGAATAATTTCCAGAGGTTGCTACATCCCTCTAATCTCTTATCCTAGACCCCCCAAAATCCCTTCCCGATGATCCACCCAGACAAAGGGAAGTGGCAGCTTCAGAAATAGCAAAGCTGTGTATAAAACGAGTCATCCAACAAGTCTCCCCAGACCAGAGCGGATCCGGGCTTTACTCAAGATTCATTTTGGTGCCAAAAAAGACCAGGGACTGGAGACCCATTCTGGATCTCAGTCAACTAAACAAGTCAGTAGTTCAGAGCAAATTCCGCATGGTCACGATACAATCCATTCTCTCATTTCTTCGGGAGGGTGTGTGGATGTGCTCGATAGACCTCCAGGATGTGTATTACCACATCAAAATGGACAAGCATTGCAGGAGTCTCCTTCGCTTCTGGTTTGGAGCCAATTATTATCAATTCAGAGCCCTGCCATTCGGTCTCTCAGTGGCCCCCAAGAGTGTTCACGAAATGCCTAGCAGTGGTGACAGCTCATCTGAGACTTCAGGGATTCCAGGTGTTTCTGTATCTAGACGATTGGCTCCTCTCTTTCCCCACCAAGCACCTACTGGTCAGGGCCCGCCACTACACTCTAGCACTAGCGGAGTTCCTAGGCATCACCATACACTGGGAAAAATCCAACCTTCATCCCACCCAGCAATTGGAATTTATAGGGGCAGTAGTCAACACTCAAACAAGCCAAGTCTCTCTTCCTCCTCACAGACTTCAGAGATTAAGGTTACAAGTACAAGTGGTACTCTGTTGAAGGAACGTGTCTGCAAGGGAAGTTCTACAGGCTCTGGGGTCTATGGCGGCAGCCATCTCAGTTGTTCCCCTAGCCAGATTGCATATGAAACTACTACAATGGCTCCTTTTGTCCCAGTGGGTATCCAGTCTTCATCCCCTGAGCTCACAGATCCTCATCACTGACTCCTGCAAACAAGATCTCCTCTGGTGGATGAGAACAGACAAAAATCTTTGGTGTCGCCCCTTCCAGACTCCCCAACCCAATGTCACGATGACCACGGACCCTTCCCTGATAGGGTGAGGGGGGCCATTTCCAGGGAAAGACAGTCCAAGGCACGTGGTCCAGCCTAGAGATCAACTTGCATATCAATGTCCTGGAGTTAAGAGCGGTGCTGTTAGCATTGCAGGCACTTCATCCACTCCTTTTGTCGGGAACGATTGCAATCCAGTTGGACAATATGTCCGTTGTCTGGTACATAAACAGGGAGGGACCAAAATCCTACCCCCTATGCCATGAGGCCATGAGAATTTGGCATTGGGCGATAGCTTTCAACCGCCTTCTAATCGCAATGCATATCCCAGGGAGCTCCAACATGATTGCGGACAGGCTGAGCAGATGTATACTCCATCTACACGAGTGGTCTCTCTACCCAAACGTGACAGCAGAAATCTTCAGCCATTGGGGCCAACCTTGCTGCGATCTTTTTGCTTCCCACTCAAACAAAAAATGTAGCAGCTTCTTTGCCCTCTTTCCTCCAGATGGGGAGTCACCAAGAGATGCTCTGACTCACGATTGGCCCACGGGTCTCCTCTGTGCTTATCCTCCAACACCTCTGATACCTCTGTTTCTAAGGAAAGCTATTCGGTTGAGATGCAAAGTAATCCTCATTTCCCCTTTCTGGCCTCGTCAAGTGTGGATATTCTTCATCTCACATTGCTGCAGTCCTTACACTTGGGTAGTCCGCTGTCCTCGGTTGGCCCGAATATCAAAGTATAAGGCTGACGTCGGTCAGGGCGCATTTGACTGACGTCAGGACGTCAGGGTACAAATGCGCATGACCGACGTCATATCCTCAGTCTTTTTTGCCGCATGGTCCAATGCAGAAGCAGTGTTGCAAGTGCCGGTTGGCGTTCTGAGATTTTTCGATTTAGAAGTTCCAGACCGAGTTCAAAGTTGGCTAAGTACCCCGTTGGGGAATATTTTAGTTTTTTCTTGCCTCAGTCATTTACCGGATGTCAGAAAAAGTTAATAATTGCATTTCTTGTGGGAAACAGATACCGCATAAAGATTATCATACTTTGTGTATTCCTTGCTTAGGGCCTGAGCACGACGTTGTTGGCTGTTGCTCTTGTGCTAGATTTAATAAATGCACTATACAGAGAAGGTTGGATTGTGCGAGGTTAGTCTTTGGGAAGCGGTGTAACTATAAAATGCCGTCGGATGCTCCGACGCCCGCTTCTTCAAAGAAGCGCAAGGACAAGGCAGTTAAGCCTAGGCTAGAAGAACCGTCTGTACCAGACGCCGGTTCTTTCGAGGTGTCGGTGGAGCCGGTGGCTCCACCGGAGGCTTCTTTGTGTTCCCAGGGGGAGACCTTGTTATTACAGGATGTAGCCTCTCAGGAGACTAGTCAGGCTGAGGGGGCTTCTCATGTTACTATACTCCCCTCCCTTCCTAAGGTGGCTAGGCCCTCTCCTTCTGTTTCAAAGGCTTCCCCCAGGGGCAGGCCAGGTTTAGCTTCAGTTAGTGTTACCCCTAGCTCTTCAGGTACTGTGCCCAAGAAGCATATGCTTAAAATGGCAGAAGATTTGATTACTTTGATCAGGGTTCTATGCCCCTCCTGATAAGAGGCCTAGGGTGGAGCCTGAGCTGGGGGTTTTGAGCAGGCTTCAGATGTTTGAGTCTTCGGCTGAAGACTTGCAGGAGTACTCTCCTTATTCTGATTCTGATGTGGATGATTCTACTCCTTCTGCTACTCCTCCTGAGGATTTTTCTTTTTCAGAAACTCTTCATTCCATGAGGGAGCATTTTAAGTGAGAAGGTCAGGACTTCTCTGATTCCAGAAAAAGGCTTAGGGAATTTCTGTTGTTACCCCAGCATAGGCCTTTGGCTATACCTCCTGTTTTGGATGTAGTGGAAGATGTTTTTATGGAAGCTTCTCTTAATCCTGATTCTTTGCCTCCTGCTCCTGTTAAGCCAGATAGGTATTACAGGGTGCCTGAAGCTCATAAGTATCTTTTAAGAGTCCTAGGGCAGACCCAGAAACTGTTAGCCATGGGCCTAAAGGTGTTAAGGCTTCTGTTGTTAAGAATCCGGTTCCTGCAGACAAGGAGGCTAGGGCCTTGGATAGATGGGGCAAGAAAGTCTATACTTCTTCCACTCTTGCTATGAGGGCTCTGAATTGCCAGTTTCACATGTTGAAATACCAAAATTATCTCCTTTCACAATTGAAATCTAAGGTTGATGCTCTGGCAGTAGGTATTGATTGTAAGGAGTTGCAAGATTTAGTGCATGTTTCTGAACAGGTGGGTAAGCATTCTTTGCAATGTGGTTTTGATGCTGTACAGGCCTCGTCTAGGGTGGCTGCCACTGGGTCAGTTCTTCGCAGGCACGCTTGGCTGAGGGATCAGAATTTGTCTGAACATGTTAAAACAAGGATTTTAGATGCTCCTTTACAATCTGACGTGTTGTTTGGTCCTCCTGTTGAGACAGTTTTAAAGAAAATGGAAGACAAGGCTAAGTCTATGCAGACTGTTAAAGATTTTTTGCAGGTCCAGCCTCCAAAGTTTAGTAGAAATTGGCCTACTAAAGGGTGGACGTATCCTTCTTATGATTCACAGTCTAGGGGTAGGTCTAGACGTGGTAAGGGCAGAGCTCAGGGCTCTTTCAGGCCTAAGAACAGGGAGTTCTCCTGCACAGGCTTCGGGTGAGGGCAGGGGTCAGTCCTTTCGTAAGCAGACCCAATGACCTACCTTTTCAGCTGCCAGAGCCTGCTCGTCTGGCAGCACCTTTGGGGGGAAGGTTGGCACTTTTCAAAGAAAATTGGAGTTTAATTACCCAGGACAGATGGGTATTGGATATCATACACCACGGCTACAGGTTTTATTTCCATACCTTGCCTCCTTTCAAAGGCATGCCAGACGTTCCTCCTCAACAAAGCATAGAGGCTCACAAACAGGTTTCTCTGTTGCTCCGACTAGGGGCCATACAGCCGGTCCCTCTGCCAGAAGTGGGCCTAGGATTTTATTCTCGCCTGTTCCTAGTACCAAAGAAGGGGAACACGTGGAGACCAATTTTGGATTTATCTATCCTCAACACTTCTCTGGACATTCCCAAGTTCAAAATGTTGACGTTGCAGCAGCTTTTACCTCTGCTGGGCAAAGATCATTGGATGGTAACTTTGGATCTCAAGGAGGCTTACCTTCATGTTCCTATCAGACTAAGTTGCAGAAAGTATCTGCGTTTTCGAGCTGGGCATTCTCACTATCAGTTCTCTGCATTGCCCTTTGGCTTATCTACTGCGCCCAGAGTGTTCACGAAAGTTCTGGCTCCAGTGATAGCTTTCTTCAGACTAAAAGGAATACAGATCTATCCTTATTTGGACGACTGCCTAATTCTGGCTCAAGGAAGAGAAGAGCTTCTTCATCATTTGGAATATGTGATAGCAGTGCTAAGATGCCTAGGGTATTCTGTGAACGAAATAAAGTCCAGTCTAGTACCCTCTCAAGACATGTGCTTTCTGGGTGTGAGACTGAATACAGCATCCCAGATGGCCTTTTTAACCCCGGACAAACAAAAGAGTCTATCCCTTTACTTCCATCAACTATCTCATCAGTCCGGGCTGACTGCAAGGACAGTCCCTCAAGCCTTAGGGTTCATGGCATCTTGTATTCTGGTACTTCCCAATGCCAAACTGCATCTGAGGAAGCTACAATGGTATCTCAAAAATGTATGGACACAGCACTGCCAGGATCTGGACACTGTCATTCAAATAATACCTTGCATTCAAAAGGAATTTTTGTGGTGGGCTCAGGAATGTCACCTAAACAAGGGACTCTCTGTGACCCGGCCAGAGGCGAGTCAGATTTTAACGACAGATGCCTCAGACAAAGCTTGGGGAGCTCATCTAAATGGAAAGTGGATACAAAACAAGTGGCCTGTCAGACTACAACATCTACATATCAACATGAAGGAGATGTTAGCAGTCCAGTTTGCATTAATTGCTTTCAAGGAATTACTTCTTCCAGGGCAGGTGTTGATTCTAACAGACAACACAACTGTCATGTGGTACATCAACAAGCAAGGGGGAACACATTCTTATCCTCTATGCAGGCAAGCAATGATTTTGTGGGAGACTGCTCTCAGTTTACAGCTCAATCTTCAGGCAAGGTTTCTGCCAAGAGCACAGAACTCCTTAGCAGATGTGTTGAGCAGACGAATTATGGATCCCCACGAGTGGAAATTGGATCCTCATGTATTTCAGAAATTGACAGTGTCATGGGGAACTCCAGACATAGATCTGTTCGCTTCTCCACTAAACCATCAGCTGCCAAGGTTTTGCACAAAAGGTTTCATCCCACAGCTTGGAGAGTGGATGCTCTTTCTTTCAATTGGAGCAATCTTCATGTGTATGCCTTTCCACCTCTGCCTCTCCTCCTAAAGGTACTTCTAAAGGTCAGACAGGACAAGCCAAGGATGATTTTAATAGCTCCGGATTGGCCTCGACAACACTGGTACCCATTACTGAGGAGTCTGGTACGGAAGCCTCCATGGCCTTTGCCTTCGATTCCACACCTGTTGTCGGGAGGACAGCCATTTGCTAAATGTCAAGCTTCACTCTCTGCACCTAACAGCCTGGCATATTCTGTTTTGAACCATAGTGGGCCTCCACTTCCTCAGCAAGTTTTAAATGTTATTTTGGAAGCTAGGAGGCCTAGTACAAGGAAAGTGTACGCAGACAAATGGAAGAGATTTTTGTTTTGGAGTGCAGCAAGATTTTGATGTTTCTGAGCCTAATTTGTGTGTGGCTCTTCAATATCTTACTGAGTTGCTAGACAAAGGTTTGTCTTTCTCTTCTATTAAAGTTCATGCTGCAGCAATTTCAGCTCACTATGATTGCAACCCACCATTGTTTTCTCATCCTTTGTTCAAGCAATTTCTTAGAGGGGCAAAGAATATAAGACCCCACGAAGAGCTCCTACTCCTGCTTGGGATCTCAATTTTGTGTTGGAGAAACTCACTCTACAACCTTTTGAGCCTGCAGCTACTGCTGAGTTGAAATATTTGTCATGGAAGACTGCTTTTTTGTTGGCCATTACCTCTGGAAGAAGGGTTTCTGAATTACAGGCCCTTATGGCGGTTGAGCCTTTCTTGATTTTCCATAAGGATAGGGTATCATTACGTACTAATCCTTCCTTTATGCCTAAGGTGGTTTCTAGTGTGGCTTTAAACCAAACTATTCATTTGCCTACTTTTTATGCAAATCCCCAAAATAAAGGGGAAAAGATTTTGCACACTTTAGATGTCCACAGGCAGTTGCGTTATTATTTGGACAGAACTAAAGGTTTCAGGCAGTCTCAGCAATTGTTTGTTTCTTTTGCTTTGAGTTCTCAGGGCAAGCCTGTATCAAAACAAACTATTTCTAAGTGGATTGGGTTTTGCATTGCTTTCTGTTATTCCCATCATGGCAAGGAGATTCCAGCTGGGATTAGGCCTCATTCCACTAGGGCTACTGCCACTTCAACAGCTTTTTGAGGGAGTGGCAACCAAGGATATTTTGGAGGCAGCTACTTGGAGTTCTGTGCATACTTTCTCTAAGCATTATCACCTGCCACTTTACTCTAAGTCCAGGGCTGGTTTTGCCACTGCTGTTTTGCAGGGCATTTTGGCAGCTCCTGCTTCCTTGTAGTTAGCCATCCTCCCTTATCTCTGCTTTGGGATTCTACCCAAGTGTAAGGACTGCAGCAATGTGAGATGAAGAACATAGTACAGTTTTGTACCTACCATAAATGTAGATGTTCGAAGATCCACATTGCTGCAGTCCAATTTACCCTCCCTCCTTCCCCTCTGTAGTTAGAGGTGGTTGTGTGGGTTGGGTTGTACATTTTGTGTATATTGTATATGTTGTACATATAGTTAGTGCAAGGGTGGTTGGTTGGTTGTTTGCTGTCTTTTGGTTTTGACTTCTGACATCTGGGGCAAGAAAAGACTGAGGATATGACGTCGGTCATGCGCATTTGTACCCTGACGTCCTGACGTCAGTCAAATGCGCCCTGACCGACGTCAGCCTTATACTTTGATATTCGGGCCGACCGAGGACAGCGGACTACCCAAGTGTAAGGACTGCAGCAATGTGGATCTTCGAACATCTACATTTATGGTAGGTACAAAACTGTACTTTTCCCTTCCTCTGACCTCACCTGCTACAACCTCCTTGGATCCTGGACACTCGTCGGGACCTAATATCTTACCCACAAGGGCTGTCTTCCCCCAAATCTATCCACTCTCAAGCTGACAGCTTGGCTTCTCCACTTCCGCTAGTTGCCAGGCAGGAAACCCTCTCCTCAAATGTCCGAGATATTATTCTGGCCTCCCATAAACCATCCACCAGAAAACTTTACAGAGACAAATGGAAAAGTTTCGCTATCTGGTCACATAATCGGATGCTAAATCCTTTTTCAACCCCTACAGCTGCTATTCTTCACTATCTTTCTGCGTTGTTTGACAATGGGGCATCAGCTTTCACCATTTGGGTCCATTTAGCAGCTATTTCCAATTTCCATAATGGTTCAAATGGAGTCCCTCTTATTTCCACCTGACTTTGCAAGACTTTTCTCAAGGGAATTTTCCAAAGCAGACCTCCTATCAGGCAGCCTGTGGAGGCATGAAATCTCTCCCAGGTTCTCCAGTCTCTCTCTCTCTCTACCCCCCTTCGAGCCGGCTGCGACATGTGATCTAAAATTCCTGTCATGGAAATCTTTGTTTTTGGTGGTGGTCACTTCAGCCAGAAGGATATCTGAGTTACAAGCCTTATGCATCAAGAGCTCATACCTGATCTTCCATAAGGACAGAGTATCACTTCGTACTAATCCATCTTTTCTCCCCAAGGTGGTTTCCGACTTCTCTATTAACCAGTCCATTGAGCTCCCTGTATTTTTTCCAAATTATTCAAACAAGGGAGAATACTGCCTACAATCATTGGATGTTCATAGACAACTACATTTCTACCTGGACAGAACTAAGTCCTTTCGCAAGTCAGACCAACTTTTCATTTCATTTTCTGGCCCTAGAATGGGGTGCGCTATATCTAAAGTCACTTTGTCAAAATGGCTCAGAGATTGCATTACCTTCTCATATTCTCTTACGAATGAACCCAAGCCTGTTCAAATCAGAGCTCACTCAACTAGGGCTATCGCAGCTTCTGTTGCCTTCCACTCCAAGGTTTCCATGGATGACATCTATGCAGCAGCCAATTTGGCTAAACCCCATACCTTCATCAAGCATTACAAATTGGATCTGGTCTCCAGGGGAAGAGCGGACCTTGGCTCAATGGTTCTCAGGAATGTTCTTCCATAAGGGCCACCCAGGTTCTCCAAGTAGCTTGGGATTCTGTCCCATCAGTGATGAACAGGAAGAAGATTAACAACTTCAGATAAAAAAGTTATGTCTTACCATAACGTTCCATCTGAGTTGTTGATCTTCTTCCAGTCATCACACCCTCCCACCGTCCCCCACCAAAGGCTGCTAATGGATCTTCTGGGTCCTTGTGGTGTTTCAGGTTTTCTGCGCAGAGATGGCCTCTGTCTTCCTGTTTCTTCTATATGTTGCATGCAAACACGATCTGAGGTAACTGTGAAAAGGGCATTGTGGGTAGCAGCTTAGCTCGAGAGATTTTGGTGCACGTGAGCTTGGTATTAGGCCGACTCAATTCCGGGGGCTCAGAACCGAACCCATCAGTGATGACTGGAAGATCATCAGCTCAGATTGAACGTTATGGTAAGACATAACTTCTTTTTTTCTGGGCCCAACAAAATCATATTGATCCCTTTTCAGCTCCAGTACGTAACATAATTGACTTTGTAGCTTAACTTTTTAAAGAATTGACTAGTTCCTCAACCATTAAGGTTCAGTTGCCAGCAGTATCAAATGTTCACATTTGATTTGAAGGTTCTTCAGTATGGCCATGGTGGTGCAGTGGTTAGCATTGTCACCTCACAGCAAGAGGATTTCTTGTTCGATTCTCGGCTGGAGCGCCTTCTGTGTGGAGTCTGTATGTCCTCCCTGTGGTTGAGTGATGTATAAAGACATGCAGGTAGGCGCATGCGTGAATGGGTGTGCCTTCTTTGAAAGTTGGGCGTTGGGCTGGCAACTCGGCACCGTAAAAATCTACTGCCAATCATTAGCGGACTAGAATTCCACTGTGGCGACCCCTAACTGGGTAAAGCCGAAAGACATTTGAAGGTTCTTCAGTAGCCTGTCAGAAATTGTGCAGAGCTTTCTTGCGAGGCACTCTTCTTTTGCATGTTAAACATTCCATTTCTGATAAAATCAGCAAACAAAATCTGAGGTAGCTTAGGGCTGGTGCATTATGGGTAAGGGAGAAGCTCAAGATTTTTTGGTTAACATGAACTTTAGTAATGGCCGAGTTGGATCCGTGGATTGGATCTCAGCTCATCTGTTCCATCAGTTGGGGAAGAACAAAGATGAACAACTTAGATGCAACTTTATGGTGAGTAAATAGCTTCTTTATCTTTCTCTTTTATTTCTGCCATTTTTCAATTCTATTTTCATTTTATCCTATTCACTAGCTATAATTTCTGAAAATATTTCTGCTTTCTCAAAACTCTTGAGTAATTTCCACTACCCATTCCTTAAATTCCTCTGTTTTTAACACGCCATTGGGAATAGCACCAGTGTCTCATTTTTATTTCATTGCCATCTATTTTTATCTTGTTTTTTATCTGTGCATGATCTGAAATAGTTATTGGATATAAGTTGAAGCTTTCAATTAAATGTACACGTTCCTGTGAAATATAATTTCTAATCTATCTAGTCTGGCCCAGTTATTGTACCTTGGAGAGTAATATGCAAGTTCTATTCTAGTTCCTGCAACTGAAGTCACATCTTCCATACCAAATATTTTCATACATTTCTTCAGAAATCTACACTCTTTTGTTATGTTTTCCCTTCTAGGTCTTCCTGGTACATCCTCACCATTACCAATCAAGTTCCAGCCCCCCCACCTATAAGCAGTATTCCCTGCTGAAAGCTGATTGCTTCTCCCAAAATTTGTGTGAGCTCCGCAATAGCAGTTTTTTGATGGAATACAAGTAGTGATATACAAGTGCTGAGAAAAGTGAAAAGTCAATGTGATCATCATCCAAGTGCTGAGAAAAGTGAAAAGTCAATGTGATCATCATCCCTTGCCAGTAACCAGTTACTACCACAAATCTACCATTATAGTCTTTTTTTTCCATTTTCTTTCACTAGTGGAGCCTCTCTAGCAGTTAGTATAATTACTACCCTTTTCTTTTGTAAGCATTTGGCATACTTGAGACCACTTCACCAGTAAGGTATGGGTAATGTTCTTCTTTAATCACTTTTCTCAGCACTTGTATATCACTACAAATGCATATCATGTATTTGTTTACAAAAGCAACCATATTATTCACTTAGTCTGTTGGTTGTAGTTGCTTTGTAATGACACCAAATGTCTCTATCTCTTCGGTTCTTGTTCTAATTTGTTCCTTAGAGCTACAGGTACTTTTCTGGGTGCTTGAATTACTGGATTTGCATCAGAGTTTACTTGCATGTGATATTCTCCTGGCAAACTTTGTAAGTCTGTAAATAAATCATCATAGTCATGCAGGATATCATTGCTATGACTTTGCAAAGAGTCCAGAATGACTCTGTGACAGTTTGATTAATTTTGAGAACATGCAGTTGTTTTCACAAACCAAATTTATTTGACTCACTTCTAGAAGTGATGCATTCAGAGATTTATATAAGCCCTGAAATAATCTGCAGTTATCAAGTATATATCAAAATTATATTGGCACAACAGATAGCATTGTTGCCTCACAGCAAGAGGTTTCCCAGTTCAGTTCTCATCTGGGGTGCTTTCTGTGTGGAGTTTGCATGTCACCCCTTTGTTTTTGTTGGTTTCGTTTGGGTACTTTGGTTTCCTCCCAGATTCTAAAGACATGCAGTAGGTGGATTGGACACTCCAAGCTGGCCATAAGTGTGAGTCTGCATGCAGGTGTGTGGTGTGTAAGAACTACTGTGGCAGGGCTAGCCACCTGGCTGTGTAAATCTTGGCTCTAGATGACTGTCACTGTTGAAGCGACATCCTGACCCTTGTGCAAATATTGGAAAAAGGGGTTGTGGATTGAGACCAAACTTCTTCTTGGCTTCATCCATAGAATGATTTATACTCGCATGCCAATAATTTTTGACCTAATTGTGACACTGAATGGCTAGAATAGATTAACTAGTCCTAGATCATTAAAAGTATTTTTAGACAAAATATTCCATTCTGTATCAGTATCTGGTATACATTTAACATTATTTTCATTGATTTTTACTATTTCTTGTCACTAGTCAGACCTGAGCTATTGCATCAGTGCTTCAGAATGCTTCAAAAGCCTTAATTTCAGATTTTATAGTATCAGTTCTTTTTTCCTTAATCAACACACATGTATAGACACACACACACACACACACACACACACACACACACACACACACACACACACACACACACACACACACACACACACACACACACACACACACACACACACACACACACAATGTGTTCTGTCCTCTGTGAGATTTATTCCATATTAATTCTTTGGAAGAACTTTGTGCCACATGACATGCAAGCCAGTCTATGTAGTGTATCAGTCTTAAAGCTGTATGTATGTTTGTAACATGTTGCATAATGATCATTCAATTTTAAGTCTTTCCTCAATGCTTATTCTAACCCATGTCCCTGCCTATGCATCTTGTGAAGCTTGTGGTGAATCCATGGCTCAGGACTCTGAAAATATTCCACTTGTGTCCCTCTTGGATAAGGGCAATAGGTGCTGATCATGAAAATAAGGGTAGGACTTGGCTAGGCTTGTAAGGGCCTTAGGGCCATTAGCCTAGTAACTTCCTATGATCCTATGAAAAGGGAAGGATCTTTCCATATAGTTGTCTTTCTTCAATGTTTTCCATATTTGGAGAATTGTACTATCTGTATTCCTTCTGGAGAGGCAGCCTAATTTAGAGCCACGCTAACAACTTTATTATAAGCACCACAAGCTCATCTGGATCACTCACACTGACCAGTATTTGGAGCTGGTCCATCAGTGGTATCAAAGTGTCACCAGAGATATTTCTTAGATTCCTGTAATGGAACAGTTCAGTAGTACAAAAGTGGTGGGAAACCCAACTTGAAGTGAACAAGGAAATGGTAGAAGACTTATGGTAATCAGAGCAAGTTGGGAGAGCATGTTAAATGGATGCCCTAGAAAATACATTAGAAATAATCAGGCTATCAAAGTTCCAGATCTAAAAAATATCTTATTATGTTTTAAAAAACATTGCAAGAATAGTAATAATAATAATAATAACTCATCTACAAGTGACAACAAAAGTATAGACAACTTTCCTGCTAATAATATTCGAAAGAAGCTATCCAAACACAATATTAATAACATAGACAAATCCTTTTCCTTTAAAAAATGGAAGGAACAAATAAAAAATCTTCAGAGAAAAAAGGCACCAGGGCTGGATGTTCTAATTCCGGAATTTTACAAACTGTTACCTGATAACATCTTGATAATCTTACTCAATGCATTCCAATAAGTTAAAACTACAGCAAACATCCCTCCCTCATGGAAATAATTCTATCATCTCTCCCATCTTAAAACCAAATAAAGAGCCCAGCCTGTGCACACCATACAGGCCAATATCTTTGCTTAACATTGATTACAAGATATTCACTTCTATCTTAGCAGACAGATTGAAGACCAAACTGGGTTTATCAAAAACAGAAAGGTACAAGACAATGTAATTAGATTACTGTCCTCAATAGACTTAGCAAACAAGAAAAGAAAATGAGCTTTCTATTTTAAGCCTTGATATCGATAAATGTTTTGACTCTCTAAGTTGGCCATATCCGTTTAAAGCTCTGCAAAAATACAATTTCTCCCCAAACTTTATAGGATTAATTAAAAAAACTATATGAAAATTCCATAGCCTATGTAAAGATTGGATCTTATCTATCTAGCCCATTTGAAATATTAAGAGGTACTAAACAGGGGTGCTCCCTCTCCCCATTAATCTTTGTCCTGGCTATTGAGCCTCTTGCAAATTATGGTAGAAATAATGACAACGTTAAAGGATATAACGTGTCAGACAAATTATCCCCAAGATACAACTGTTTGCTGATGACCTACTAATAATTTCTAATGATATTAAAAATTCAGTAGATCACATATTACATAATCTAGACTTCTTTGAAAACATCTCTGGTCTAAAATTCAATCACAGCAAAACTCAGGCCCTTCTAGTGAATAAAAATGTTACTATGAAACTTGGATAAAAAAGAAACATAAACTGGGAGGGCACACCTATTAAATATCTAGGTATAATTATTGAATCTAATTTTAAAAAATCACTCACATCTAATTACCAACAACTTATAAACTCAGTTAGTAGTCTAATTGACAGTTGGAACAGACTCTTCACATTTGAAGACAGACTAACTTTAATCAAAATTATACTGTTACCTATAATCTTATTCATTGGCTAATCTCTAATCATTCCCCCACCTGTCAAAATGAAACATAAAATTAATAACTTAATACTCAACTTCCTTTGGTATCCCAAACAAAAACAAGAATTTCTCTTCTCTGGCACACCTTAAGCTGGGATGAAGGAAGTATAGGGTTTCCAAATACTGATTTTTATTTAATCTCTGCATTTATTAACATAGTGTTGCTTTGGAATAATATTTCTTATACATCATATTGGAAATCAGTACATGAAACCTTACTTCTTAATAGTAATAGGACATTGCTTGAACCATATACTCAAATACATACAAACATCTTTATATGGATTTTAAAAATATACATTCAAAGTGAAAGGTCGAAACTTGTTCTCACACCTCACATAAACCAAATATTGCTGTTGTTTAAAAAGCTTATGTTTTCTAATCAATTAATTAAGAATTTATTAATAAGTATGTTTCCTATTGCTTACAGAAATTAATGTTTGATATCTTTTGATGCTTAGAAAATGTTAGAATTTAAGAAGGGTGACCTATTATATTGGAATCAGTTTCTCTCAGCTAATAAAATAAGTTCTGCAGACTATTTGATCAGCAGATATAGTCTTCAAAATTGCAATTGGCTGGACATCCAAACTTAATAAGGATTTTAAATATACTAAGCTCGTACCCTCATTAGAGGCATATACAATAAGAGTAATTTAAAATCTTAGATTTTATCTCAGCAATTATTAATAGCTCACCCAAGAACACTTCATACATTTCTATTATTTATAAAATTCTCAGAAATGATTTTAGCAAAACAGATGTTACTTTTTGGAATTATTTAAGTGAAGTTAATAGACAAGTATTCTCAGAAAAAGATAAAAAAAACTTTATTTACAGTTGGTGAAGTGATCCACATCTTCCCTGTTCTGGCATGTATACGCATGGAAGTTTTTACAGATGTTTTTTTCACCCCACATAGACTAGCAATAATGTACAAGAAAGATGAAATTAAATACTGGAGATGTGGACACCCTGATGCTGACCGGATACATATGGTTATTAATTGCAAAATAATTTCCCCATTTTGGTTAGACTTTAAATATCTTTGTAAAGCTCTATGTAATGACAACTGTATAATTTCTCCCTTATCCTTTTAAATGTTCCTGAAGTCATTCCTAAAAAAACAAGCATTTTTACTATGGTCTATCCTCTCTATAGCAAGGAAAATTGTTACTAAAAATTGGAAATCCCAATCTACTCCTGTCTTTAAAGTTGAGTTTATTCATCTTGTGAAATACATTTGTAAGAACGAGATTGCTACTATAAAGGCAAGGACTAACAACACAACTCATCATTTAATTGCTTGGACAAAATTGTCTAACCTGTTAGAGAAATATTGTGTTCTCCTATGTATATTGCTTTTTTGGTTGTTATGGACATTGTATATAGTGTATCTGTTTTTCTTGTTACTATACTGTTAAGTTATTATGTTATAAAATGAATAAAAACATTTTGAAAAAAAAAAATGTGTAGCAAAAGAAACAGGCCAAATAAAGCCTACACTCTAAGAATTCCATGGTAAGTCTAACAGTCAGTATCAACTCAAGCCTCAAGCATTAAAAATCAGAGAGGATTAGCCATCATGGGTGATAGCACTTCAACTCATGGATCCCTATCAGTCTGTTTTTTCCAAGCATCATAGTATTGAGATTGCATTTATTTTTGCATATATTATATAAAGTCGAGAGATAAATATTATTCAGTAATGGTTCTGTTTGTTCTGTCTGTCTGTAGCATTTAGTTTCATTGACTGTGCTGTTCTAATTATACATCTTTTATGTGGTCTTTCCTCCACTGCTATGGGTTTACTTCTTGTCTTATATGGGCATACGGAGATAAGGGGTGTTTTCAGGTTTGAAGTCTTCTCCTCATTCCCTTTTTACAGAGGGGTGTATTATGGCTTTGTTTTGGATCTTTGTTTTCCTCAGAGATCTTATGACAAGAAATGTTTTGATCTATCATTGTTATGCTGACGACAACTGTACCTATCATTCCCTAAGAATATACAGAAAATGAGCTTCCTAGATGAGTAAGTTGGAAGCTATACACTAGTGGCATTTCTGCAGTTATTTGAAAGTCAGTACTTCCAAAACTGAGGCCTCGGTTTTGCATGCAGCTTTGTAAGATTCATGACTTCCCCATTTCTACCATTTATATTCTATGGTGGCAACAATTTGGATTTTATATGTAAGGTGTGAAATCTTGGTATAATCATTGATTAATGGCTGACTTTTTAACAAATGAGATCTCTTCTATTGTTAAATATTCATGTTATCATCTGAGAAGTACTGCCATAGTTATGCATTTGGTACCTCCTGAGGATCTCGTCGATCTGATAATTTGGAAGTCCAGTCTCCATAACTGCAGAACTGGTGGTGCAAACATCAGGACTGCTCATCAGATAAAGCTTTCCCAGGCTGGTGTCAAGCCTCTTCAGATATTTGGAGGTTTGTTATTTCTCTTCCCTCTCCATTTTGCTTCCCTTATTTTGGGTTTGTGAATTTTCTCTCTCTTTTTTTTCCCTATCAAAGTCTTTACTTTCTTTTCAGGCCTATGCAGAAAATTCAAACCATTTATGAAGTGCATGTTCCAGAAGTAAGTCTGTTCAAGGAACTTCCCCATTAAAATGCACTGTTTCTATGGATTAATGCGGGCAATACTAGGTCAGAAACAGTAATTGAAATTATGTTTGACTGAAAAATCTGTTTCAGTCAAAGAATCTAGAGAACTGTCTAGTAAATCACCTACCTCACTAAAACATTTTATAACCTCAAGAACTCCCTTATCCTAAAACTAGGTATAAACTATTGTCTTCTTCTTTTTGTATCACTTAACCAGGTCTCTCTACATTTCCAGTATGGAAGAGCCTGCCTGTAAAATTACATGTTCCATCATTGGATCATTGATGCAGTAGGATAAAGCTATATGCAATATATCATGCTAAGGATATTGGACATCTAGCTAGCATACAAAAACTTTTGGGTGTCTTCTTCCTCCACCGTATGTCCATGGAAGCACAAGGGTTGTATAATGTCAAAATTCAGAACTTTCTTCCACTGTTGAAGAGTTCAGCCAGACATCTCATCTGTAATGCATCTCCAGCATCATTGTTCATTTTGTATCTCAGCTACGTGGATGGATAAGTATCCCTTTGTAGACCTTACTTTATTTTTTTCACTAAAAAAATGTATTTTTTTTTCTCTTATGTCTGCCAGAAGGGGAAAATCTCTGGATGGTAGACAGATTCCATACAAGGACTTCCACTCAGTCTGCATCTTCTTTCTTAAGGAAATCACATGATGTCCATTCAGGGCAGTATTTGTCTAACTTTTACTCCTAAAAAACATTTGCAGTAGAATGAATAGCCTCAGTCTTTTGTTTTGAAAACCATTGACTCAAAGCCCTTACTCAGACCTCCATGGCTACTGACTTTTCTTCACTGAATGTCCCCCTTTAGTAAAAGAAAAAAATCGAAAAAACAGTAAAGTGGGTTTTAATGGGGCTGTTGTTTCGACCACTTTTTTTCCCAGCCTAGATCTGATATACCCACTGTGGTAGTCTCTGAGCCTCTGCTACATCATTCTGATCTTCCTAATCCCTCTGATGATGCTCATTGGGAAGCCGCAAAAGATCAGGAATCTGACACTTCCAGTCAGGACCAGATGTCATGCATCAACTGACATGGGAGAATACCTTAGATGTTAGTATGAGAGGAGGTAACAGGCCCTCTCATGGAGATTCAGAGGTCCAGTTGTCTGATTCGTCTAGAACAATTAAGCTTGAGGCACCTATCGAAAAATCTGAAAAACTTAAATATCTTTCCCCTCCTTTCACTCTAGCTAATTTCAAGGGGTCTCAAGATGAATGGTGTAGCTTTACTAAAGGGCTTTTGGGGGCTTTTCAGTCTTCACAAGCCTCTACCCCAGTTTTCCTCGCATTCTAAGAAAAAAGTTCTCCTCCTTCTTCTTTAGAAAAGCTGCTGTTTGAGTCAGAAGAAGATTGGCTAGACTGTGCATGACAACTCTCCTCTCCTGTTCTTTATGAGTCAGTGTTTGAGGAAAATATTTCTTCTGATTCTCCTGTTTCAGAGATTTCATTTTCTGATGCTATTTATAAAATGAAAGGCCTATTTAAATGGAAAGGGAGAGAGATATTTGAGGCACTGAAGAGGTATTGTGATTTTCGTAATGTTGATTCCTTGAACCCTCTGGCAATTCCACTAGTTTTTGCGACTTTTTATCTCTGTCTGTTCTTCTCCAGATGTTGAATCCCCTGCATCCAAGAGGCCATATAAACTGTCTGTGTATCAGGAATACCTGTTCAGGAATCCAACAGTGGATACTGCTGAAATCTCTAAGGATAAGGAAGGTATATCCAAGGCATTGGCTTCCTCCAATTCCATCTCTGTCAGAAGGATAGTAGGGCATTCCAGGAGATTGTACACCTGTGGAGAACACCCCAAGTAGATCTGTTTACCTCCATTCACAACTGTGGATGGAAATGTTCCTCTGTACCTTTTGTCCATTCCTTTCCGATTAACAGAGTCCTACTAAAGATGAAGAAGGACTACTCTCCCAGGATTCTTCTGATAACTCCCTTTAGGCTCAGATAACATTGGTTCTCTATTCTCATATGCCTGGCCAGGGGTAGTTCCCAAAAAAACGTCCTTACAGAGTGGGCCTACTCACACAGGACAAAGGATCTCTCATCCACCTCAGTATTCTCAACCTAGATCTGACTGGATAATAGGTTTTTGATCACATTTATACATATGTTTACAGAGGACATGCAAAAAGTATTAAAGCTAGAAAACCTGCTTCTAGAAAATCATATTTAGCTAAATGGAAGAAATTTTCTAGTTGGTGCCATAGCAGAGACCAGGATCCAACCTATACAGGGGCTCCTGTGGTACTCTAATACCTTTGAGAATTGTTGAAATCTAGCCTTTCTTACATTTCTGTCAGAATACATCTTTTGGCCACTTCAGCTTGTCAACCATTAGATCTCCCCTTTCTTCTTCTTTCCAGGTCAAACAATCTTTAAAAGGTGTTTTACATCTTAGACCACCAAGAAAATGGGCGGCTCCATCCGTGGATCTTAATTTTGTATTGGAGGATAACCAAATAAGTCTGTACTCATGGAACATTCTGCTGGAAGTTAAAAGAAAAGTTCACTGATGATTTATATTAATTTATTAAACAACACTCCACAGGTTACTCCACGATAGTTAAGTGCTTTCGTCCTATAAAACTCAAAAAGACATCATCAAAACTAAAGTATACTCATTCATAACTTTCTTTTAAAAACTATAAAGTAAACAAAATAACATCCTTAAGAATGCAGAGCATGTTAAAACAACATCTAACTGTACCTTGAAAATCTAATTCTCAAATAAATGCATATTAAAAATCTGAAATGTTACCATCTATTATATGCCATAGCACTACTGGCATGTGTTCAGTGAATTTAAAAATGTGAACAAAATCCATAAATCTTCAGTTAACATAATCCAGAAATGGTATTAAAAATATTGACTATATATATATATATATATATATATATATATATATATATATATATATGTGTGTGTGTGTGTGTATATGTGTGTGTGAGTGCTATAAAATGTGCAATCAGTGTTTTTACACAAACAGTAAATGCACTAACCATATTATTTGACTACAAGTAGTAATTAATAAGTAAAAACCAATAATAAACTTATTTATTTCATAATGCAAACATTAAATCCCTGTCCATATTAAATTAATATAATCCTAATCTGGCAGTTTGTAAATTAAGAACAGGCTATGGAAATATATTTATTTAATCCCACAGGGGTAGCCTTATTCAGACTGAATTGCCACAACATTTCCTTATATTGAAGCCTGTTCTCCCATGTTTCACACATAGGGTCCTGGATAATTATTTGTGAAATAACAAAAAAAAAAAAAAAAAAAACTTTTTAAACCCCTTACATACCTCAGACTGTTTATATAATGCATTCTTAGAGTTCTTCCTAGAAGTAGCATAGCAATGTTCATATATCCTGTTGTGTAAAGTCCTCCTGGTCTTTCCAACATAAAAACATTGAATACCAAACCAGCTGAAATGAGCAGAACATGCGTCAGAAGAGTTTTATTGGAGTAAAATATTTGTGTTTGACATCCTGCTCCTTTATGTTGGTTTTGTATTCTTTTTTTTTTTTTTTTTTTTTTTCTGGCACTTTTGAGCAGTTTTGAAGTGGACATTGCACAACATAAAAACATGGGCAGGTAGAAATGTTCTGCTATATACTTTATGCAAACATTCTGAGGTGTGTAAGGGGTTTAGAATGTTTGTTTTTACTATTTAAATGGCAAAGAAAGATGAACTATGGCAACATGTTCTCTAGCATGACTCAAAGGTTTATGTAAGTTGAAAAAGGTGGAGATGTATTTTGGTAAATATGTACTATAAAAGTAATATGATGAGTATGTTGTTGAATGATGGGAGCTCTGTAAAATTTACCAAAGTTTGCAAAAAAAAAAACTAAATAAATAAACAGTCTCAACAAAATGCAGACAAACAGATATTTAAGAACTTGCAAGGAGGTTCTAAAAAGAATTTAGAAACCCCCAAAATCTAAGGACAGTCCAACAAGTCAAAATGAATATTTAAGGGACAATTTTCCCCTTTCCGCCCTGGCAGTTCCTTTTCCCTTCCAGAAAATCTGAATCGCCACTTTTCTCATTGACAACAGCTAGTTTCAGACACATGGGTTCTGAAAATTGTTCATGCAGGTTACAGATGCAATAGGAGGAAATTCTTCCTTGCCAGGGGGTAAACCCTCATCCGCCAGGCCAGAGTCTTTTATTTCCACCTGTCCTTCATCGCATGTGGTGCCAGGGAGTGATAGAATGAGTTCCTCATTCCCAGGTGGAAAAAGGTTTTTATTCAAGGATGTTTTTAGTGCCAAAGAAAGAAAATGCTTGGAGATCATTTCTGCATTTTCTTTCCTAAACCTCTTTGTAACAGCACCCAAGTTCAAAATGCTGTCACTTCATAAACCGTTACCTGTTCTTTCTCATTCAAGTTTCCTAATAACTCTAGATGTACAAGATGCTTATCATTACATCTCTATTCATCCAGACGTCAGGTCTTTCTTAAGGTTCTGTGTGCCTGGATCACATTATGAGTTGTGTTACTTACCCTTGGGGCTATGCACTGCAACAAGTGTGTTGACAAAGTGTCTAGCTCCAGTTATAGCTGATTGCAGAGTACAGGGTATCCACTTTTTTCCATATTTAGACAACTTGCTTATCTTTGCACAGTCTTTTTCAAAGTGTCAGGAATCTCTCACTTGGGCAAGAGATCTCTTACACAAGCTGGGATATCTAGCGAACATTTAAAAGTCTTTTTGACTTTTTTTCCTGGGGTGTCAGCTAGATGCTCTGTTCAAAGATCTTTTCTTCTACATGAAAAAAAAACTATATCTAGATCGCTTTCTAAGGTTTTCCACTCAGACTTTGGTCACTGAGAGGGACTACCACAGAATTTTGGGGTCTCGTTGCATCTGTGATTCTCATGAAAACCTGGCAAGACTCCATATAAGGAAGATACAGTGTTATTTGAAGTCTTTTTGGTCCCATCACCAACATCCTTTGTCTTTTCAAATCTCAGTTCTGGGATTTGTCAGAAGAGAAATCACTTGGTGGACACAACAAATATCCTCAAATCCAGGTTTGCCCTTCTCCCTCCCTGACATCCAACCAGAACAAAACTGTGTGGTAGACAAACTGAGCAGGACAAGGGCAGACCCTCACAAATATAAACTGGATCAGGGGTCTTCCAAGATTTGATTCATTTGTGTTCCTCACATAGAGCTATTTCTCTCTGAACAATCAGGTGGCAGGATTCTGCTTCAGGACTTCATGCAAGAAGGCCTGAAAGACGCATGCCTTTTCCTTTCCTTGGACTGGAATGTTCCTGTATGCTTTTTACCCTTTCCACTGATATCCAGGGTACTTCTGAAAATTCAGAAGGAATCCCCCAAGATCATTGTGGTGACTTCTTTTGGGCCCAGGCAACAGTGGTTCTCCTTTCTTTTGGAAATGGCCAGGGGCAGTTACCACAAGCTTTCTCACAATCTGGATCAGAGTATGAGTTATCTGCCTTACCCCTGGAGCTATCTAGTGCAACAGGTGTGCTCAGAAAGTGTCAAGTTCCAGTTATAGCTCATTTCAGGCTACAGGGTATCCACTTTTTTCACAGAGGATTTGGGTATTTGATACACCCTGACCTCAGTCAACTTGAATTGACTGCCTGGATGATAGGGTCTTAATTCCTTTTAGGCCCCTGTTTACTGAGGATGTGCAGCAGGTACTAATGGAGGCAAAAAAGCCTGCTGTTAGGAAATCATATATTAGAAAATTAAAAAGGGTTTTTTGGTGCCAACCACACAAGCAGCACCCATTTAGAGCTAGTTATTCTCTGGTTTTACAATATTTTGTGTGAGTTACTATTCTGAGGCCTTTCTTACTCCTCCATGAAGGTTCATTTATCATCTATTTCAGCACGTTGGCCCATGGATCCTCCTCTTTCAGTATGTTGCCATCTTAAAATGTTTTTAAAAGGGGTTTTGCATAAGAGGCCTCCGAAACTGGTATCCCCCTCCCTGTGATCTTAATTTTGTGTTAGAAAAGCTAACACTTGCTCCATTTGAATCAGCTAACCTAGCTGACTTAAGATTCTTAACGTAGAGAAACGCTTTATTGATTGCTTTGACCTCTGCAAGAAGAGTATCTGAGCTGCAAGCTGTTATGGTGAGTCAACCGTACCTCATTTTCCAGAGACAGGACTTCTTTGAGAACTAATCCTTATTTTATGCTTGAGGTGGTATCCTTTAAGCCAAGCTGTCCATGTCCCAGTTTTCTTTTCTGAACTTAAAAACGAGAGAGAAAGGATACTCCATACCTTGGATATCCACAGACAACGTAGGTACTATATTGACAGAGCTAAATCTTTCAGATCTTCGGATCAATTGTTCACTTTTTGTAAATGTAAGAAGAAGGGACAACCTTTGTCAAAACAGACTATTTCCAAATGGTTGTCTAAGGCTATTACCTCTTGTTGTACTCACCATGACAAATTTATTCCAGGCAGGGTCAAGGCCCACTCTACCAGGGCTGTGGCTTAATCTATGGCTTTTTGGAAAGGATTTGTTTCTAAAAGTATTCTAGAAGCAGCAACTTGATCAGTAATGCATACTTTTACAAGACACTGTAAGCTTGATTCCTTCTCTAGATCTAGGTCAGGTTTTGATTGGACTCTTCTCCAGGGGCTTCTGGACTCTACTACTTTCAAACACCAAGTTGTAAGTTATGGTAATCGACCCATATAGCTTAGGCTACTGCAGCAGTGATCAATATGAACATAGAGCAGTTGTGTAAGTAAACTTGCCACAACAGTAGATGTTTGAATGATCACTGCTACAATAGCTGCTCCCTCCATTCCTCTTATTTATCGGTGTGTTGTTTCCATGGTGTGGACGTTTCTTTTTTTGTTATTACTAGCATTGTCCTTTCAGGGCTCAGCCTCCCTGTCTTTGTTGGCATTAAAGCTCTGAAGGGCTTGGCACCCAAACCTATCTTTTAGCCATCTCATCTCATCTCAAGCTGAATAATGTTTTGGGCACTTGGAAGGTGCCCTGATACTTTGGAAGCTGGACAGCTGTTATATCCTTGTAGTGTATAACCTATGCAGCTTAGGCTACTGCAGCAGTGATTACAATAAGTTTACATACACAACTGTACTTTTTGAGGGATGATAGTTGTGGTGTTGTAAAACCAATAATACTGAAAATGTTTGACATCCTGAAAATACATTTTGATAGTCTAAATGTTCCGATTAAGCCTCTAATGATGGCCAGTGGTTCTAATACTGATCCATTAGTGGTACTTCTAGAGAATATTCTTAAACAAATAATGTATATTATTCCCTCCTATGTGAAAGATTAATTTCATTTTTACATTTAAATTGCATAAATGTGGTATTAATGATACATTATTATTAGTCACTTTGGATATAAAATCCCTCCATAGTTATTCCCCAGCAAGAAAGTGTAGAGGATGTTGGGAATTTTAGAAAAAAATGGGATGGATATTTATTATGATTCTGTATTAAAATTAGTGGAAAGTATATTGTGTTTGGTTTTAGATAATAATTATTTTATGTTTTTGATCACTGCTTTAAGCAAACTTTTGGAGAGGCAGTTGGGGCCATAGTGGTCCCAACATTTGCTAATATTTTTTAATGTTTTTATGGTGAAATGGGAAAGTAAATGCATATATGGAATATACAGCGTAGTATCAGTGGTGGCTTTTCAAGTTGTTTTCTTGATTTGGAGTGGTGTACTCTTGGAAGCTGGTGTGTGATTTTACAATTTTTGAAGTGTATGCATGTATGAATATATTATATATATGTGTGTGTGTGTGTGTGTGTGTGTG